>NW_028120661.1:0-198659 GCF_965178545.1 Coloeus monedula | reverse complement strand
CGAAAAGATGTTCTTCCTTTGTTCTCCTCGTCACCCAGAGTGTGGTGCTGTACTGTGAGCCTCGGCCAGCGAAAGGCTAATCCATCCAGCGTTTCTCTCCTGATTCATTTCGCTGAGCGAGAGCAGAGGAAAATCCGTGCAGAGCACACTGTGGATGCGTGCAGTACACACGCTGAAGAGCTGCTGCACGGTTAAAGTCATCGCCGGGCTTCACTTCTGTCCAGAGCGCAGAAGGCCAAGAACGAAGCAGCTGGGCACGGGCTTCATGTACTCGGTGCACCGAATTTCAAATGTCCAGCCAAGAGCTTCTTCACAAGCCGATTCAGCTCAGAATGCTCTGACTGCTTCAGAAAGGAAGGAGCAGCCCTTGCACTCCTGGACACTAGCTGGCCACAAGCAGTTTCTTACACCTTCAGCGCTGCAGAGTCCATGCAGCTCGAGCACACCCAGAAGGACACGTCCAGAAAGAAGGCGTTCTTCAAGTACCCCCCTGCTCCAAGCTGCCTTGAAACTGAGCACAACACACTGCGGCTCGGCAGCTTCCTTCTCGCGTAGACGTGCCGTCACCTTTTGCACGCTCGCAGCTCCCTTGCCCACTTGCAGCAGCTGCTAGCAAAGAAAAAGGCCCCAGAAGTAAAAGCCACTGCTGGACTGCACTTTCCCCGTTGCCTCACGTCAAGCCCCAGAAACTGTCCGCTGCACTCTCTATTTCCATTCTCCGCTGCCTCTACCACTGTCATCTCTGCATCTCGAAGCATAAACCCCGGCACAATTCTTTCCAGGGAACGCTGGGAGAGAACTAGGTAGCAGCACAAGTAGCTGCAAGTGGAATTTTCTGCTTTCAACTGCTAATTCGAATCCGAAAACAAGCGAGTGGCAGCCACGCGCTTCCTCTTGCAGCCTGGGCGACGCACACACCAGCTCGCTGCTCTGCCTTCATTCTTACGCTGTTCCTAGCA
The DNA here is from genome assembly GCF_965178545.1 of Coloeus monedula. Lineage (NCBI taxonomy): Eukaryota > Metazoa > Chordata > Aves > Passeriformes > Corvidae > Coloeus > Coloeus monedula. Next base: position 197,700 of record NW_028120661.1, on the reverse strand, counting down.
GGTCGCGCTTTCGTTTTGCTGGAGACGAACCGTCGTCTACTTCTCGCCCAGAGAGCACGGTGCCGGCAGCCGAATGCTGCAGGCTGCTGCTTCTGCCGAAACACGCCTGGGCTATGCAATGTCTCTCTAGCGCTGAAGCAGCACCACATTCTCTTTGCTTTGTAGCCAGCATCTTTACGGAAAGATTCTCGGCTACGTCTGGCACAGAGAGCACTTGTAGTTCAACGGGTTTGCCCAGAGCTTGCCCCCGACGCGTGGCAACTTGTATTTGCACCACATTCCAGTGGCAGTCCTCTTTCCTTTACAGGCTGCACGGCGCCGTCAGATCGCCGTGCTCTCTGCACCTGCCTTCTCGGTTCCACGTGCCAGCGGGCACATCCGAGCCTTGCAGGGAGAGAAGACGCGGATAGTCGTCTCGCAGAAAAGAACGTGGCAGGGCGAAAAGATGTTCTTCCTTTGTTCTCCTCGTCACCCAGAGTGTGGTGCTGTACTGTGAGCCTCGGCCAGCGAAAGGCTAATCCATCCAGCGTTTCTCTCCTGATTCATTTCGCTGAGCGAGAGCAGAGGAAAATCCGTGCAGAGCACACTGTGGATGCGTGCAGTACACACGCTGAAGAGCTGCTGCACGGTTAAAGTCATCGCCGGGCTTCACTTCTGTCCAGAGCGCAGAAGGCCAAGAACGAAGCAGCTGGGCACGGGCTTCATGTACTCGGTGCACCGAATTTCAAATGTCCAGCCAAGAGCTTCTTCACAAGCCGATTCAGCTCAGAATGCTCTGACTGCTTCAGAAAGGAAGGAGCAGCCCTTGCACTCCTGGACACTAGCTGGCCACAAGCAGTTTCTTACACCTTCAGCGCTGCAGAGTCCATGCAGCTCGAGCACACCCAGAAGGACACGTCCAGAAAGAAGGCGTTCTTCAAGTACCCCCCTGCTCCAAGCTGCCTTGAAACTGAGCACAACACACTGCGGCTCGGCAGCTTCCTTCTCGCGTAGACGTGCCGTCACCTTTTGCACGCTCGCAGCTCCCTTGCCCACTTGCAGCAGCTGCTAGCAAAGAAAAAGGCCCCAGAAGTAAAAGCCACTGCTGGACTGCACTTTCCCCGTTGCCTCACGTCAAGCCCCAGAAACTGTCCGCTGCACTCTCTATTTCCATTCTCCGCTGCCTCTACCACTGTCATCTCTGCATCTCGAAGCATAAACCCCGGCACAATTCTTTCCAGGGAACGCTGGGAGAGAACTAGGTAGCAGCACAAGTAGCTGCAAGTGGAATTTTCTGCTTTCAACTGCTAATTCGAATCCGAAAACAAGCGAGTGGCAGCCACGCGCTTCCTCTTGCAGCCTGGGCGACGCACACACCAGCTCGCTGCTCTGCCTTCATTCTTACGCTGTTCCTAGCAGGTCGCGCTTTCGTTTTGCTGGAGACGAACCGCCGTCTACTTCTCGCCCAGAGAGCACGGTGCCGGCAGCCGAATGCTGCAGGCTGCTGCTTCTGCCGAAACACGCCTGGGCTATGCAATGTCTCTCTAGCGCTGAAGCAGCACCACATTCTCTTTGCTTTGTAGCCAGCATCTTTACGGAAAGATTCTCGGCTACGTCTGGCACAGAGAGCACTTGTAGTTCAACGGGTTTGCCCAGAGCTTGCCCCCGACGCGTGGCAACTTGTATTTGCACCACATTCCAGTGGCAGTCCTCTTTCCTTTACAGGCTGCACGGCGCCGTCAGATCGCCGTGCTCTCTGCACCTGCCTTCTCGGTTCCACGTGCCAGCGGGCACATCCGAGCCTTGCAGGGAGAGAAGACGCGGATAGTCGTCTCGCAGAAAAGAACGTGGCAGGGCGAAAAGATGTTCTTCCTTTGTTCTCCTCGTCACCCAGAGTGTGGTGCTGTACTGTGAGCCTCGGCCAGCGAAAGGCTAATCCATCCAGCGTTTCTCTCCTGATTCATTTCGCTGAGCGAGAGCAGAGGAAAATCCGTGCAGAGCACACTGTGGATGCGTGCAGTACACACGCTGAAGAGCTGCTGCACGGTTAAAGTCATCGCCGGGCTTCACTTCTGTCCAGAGCGCAGAAGGCCAAGAACGAAGCAGCTGGGCACGGGCTTCATGTACTCGGTGCACCGAATTTCAAATGTCCAGCCAAGAGCTTCTTCACAAGCCGATTCAGCTCAGAATGCTCTGACTGCTTCAGAAAGGAAGGAGCAGCCCTTGCACTCCTGGACACTAGCTGGCCACAAGCAGTTTCTTACACCTTCAGCGCTGCAGAGTCCATGCAGCTCGAGCACACCCAGAAGGACACGTCCAGAAAGAAGGCGTTCTTCAAGTACCCCCCTGCTCCAAGCTGCCTTGAAACTGAGCACAACACACTGCGGCTCGGCAGCTTCCTTCTCGCGTAGACGTGCCGTCACCTTTTGCACGCTCGCAGCTCCCTTGCCCACTTGCAGCAGCTGCTAGCAAAGAAAAAGGCCCCAGAAGTAAAAGCCACTGCTGGACTGCACTTTCCCCGTTGCCTCACGTCAAGCCCCAGAAACTGTCCGCTGCACTCTCTATTTCCATTCTCCGCTGCCTCTACCACTGTCATCTCTGCATCTCGAAGCATAAACCCCGGCACAATTCTTTCCAGGGAACGCTGGGAGAGAACTAGGTAGCAGCACAAGTAGCTGCAAGTGGAATTTTCTGCTTTCAACTGCTAATTCGAATCCGAAAACAAGCGAGTGGCAGCCACGCGCTTCCTCTTGCAGCCTGGGCGACGCACACACCAGCTCGCTGCTCTGCCTTCATTCTTACGCTGTTCCTAGCAGGTCGCGCTTTCGTTTTGCTGGAGACGAACCGTCGTCTACTTCTCGCCCAGAGAGCACGGTGCCGGCAGCCGAATGCTGCAGGCTGCTGCTTCTGCCGAAACACGCCTGGGCTATGCAATGTCTCTCTAGCGCTGAAGCAGCACCACATTCTCTTTGCTTTGTAGCCAGCATCTTTACGGAAAGATTCTCGGCTACGTCTGGCACAGAGAGCACTTGTAGTTCAACGGGTTTGCCCAGAGCTTGCCCCCGACGCGTGGCAACTTGTATTTGCACCACATTCCAGTGGCAGTCCTCTTTCCTTTACAGGCTGCACGGCGCCGTCAGATCGCCGTGCTCTCTGCACCTGCCTTCTCGGTTCCACGTGCCAGCGGGCACATCCGAGCCTTGCAGGGAGAGAAGACGCGGATAGTCGTCTCGCAGAAAAGAACGTGGCAGGGCGAAAAGATGTTCTTCCTTTGTTCTCCTCGTCACCCAGAGTGTGGTGCTGTACTGTGAGCCTCGGCCAGCGAAAGGCTAATCCATCCAGCGTTTCTCTCCTGATTCATTTCGCTGAGCGAGAGCAGAGGAAAATCCGTGCAGAGCACACTGTGGATGCGTGCAGTACACACGCTGAAGAGCTGCTGCACGGTTAAAGTCATCGCCGGGCTTCACTTCTGTCCAGAGCGCAGAAGGCCAAGAACGAAGCAGCTGGGCACGGGCTTCATGTACTCGGTGCACCGAATTTCAAATGTCCAGCCAAGAGCTTCTTCACAAGCCGATTCAGCTCAGAATGCTCTGACTGCTTCAGAAAGGAAGGAGCAGCCCTTGCACTCCTGGACACTAGCTGGCCACAAGCAGTTTCTTACACCTTCAGCGCTGCAGAGTCCATGCAGCTCGAGCACACCCAGAAGGACACGTCCAGAAAGAAGGCGTTCTTCAAGTACCCCCCTGCTCCAAGCTGCCTTGAAACTGAGCACAACACACTGCGGCTCGGCAGCTTCCTTCTCGCGTAGACGTGCCGTCACCTTTTGCACGCTCGCAGCTCCCTTGCCCACTTGCAGCAGCTGCTAGCAAAGAAAAAGGCCCCAGAAGTAAAAGCCACTGCTGGACTGCACTTTCCCCGTTGCCTCACGTCAAGCCCCAGAAACTGTCCGCTGCACTCTCTATTTCCATTCTCCGCTGCCTCTACCACTGTCATCTCTGCATCTCGAAGCATAAACCCCGGCACAATTCTTTCCAGGGAACGCTGGGAGAGAACTAGGTAGCAGCACAAGTAGCTGCAAGTGGAATTTTCTGCTTTCAACTGCTAATTCGAATCCGAAAACAAGCGAGTGGCAGCCACGCGCTTCCTCTTGCAGCCTGGGCGACGCACACACCAGCTCGCTGCTCTGCCTTCATTCTTACGCTGTTCCTAGCAGGTCGCGCTTTCGTTTTGCTGGAGACGAACCGTCGTCTACTTCTCGCCCAGAGAGCACGGTGCCGGCAGCCGAATGCTGCAGGCTGCTGCTTCTGCCGAAACACGCCTGGGCTATGCAATGTCTCTCTAGCGCTGAAGCAGCACCACATTCTCTTTGCTTTGTAGCCAGCATCTTTACGGAAAGATTCTCGGCTACGTCTGGCACAGAGAGCACTTGTAGTTCAACGGGTTTGCCCAGAGCTTGCCCCCGACGCGTGGCAACTTGTATTTGCACCACATTCCAGTGGCAGTCCTCTTTCCTTTACAGGCTGCACGGCGCCGTCAGATCGCCGTGCTCTCTGCACCTGCCTTCTCGGTTCCACGTGCCAGCGGGCACATCCGAGCCTTGCAGGGAGAGAAGACGCGGATAGTCGTCTCGCAGAAAAGAACGTGGCAGGGCGAAAAGATGTTCTTCCTTTGTTCTCCTCGTCACCCAGAGTGTGGTGCTGTACTGTGAGCCTCGGCCAGCGAAAGGCTAATCCATCCAGCGTTTCTCTCCTGATTCATTTCGCTGAGCGAGAGCAGAGGAAAATCCGTGCAGAGCACACTGTGGATGCGTGCAGTACACACGCTGAAGAGCTGCTGCACGGTTAAAGTCATCGCCGGGCTTCACTTCTGTCCAGAGCGCAGAAGGCCAAGAACGAAGCAGCTGGGCACGGGCTTCATGTACTCGGTGCACCGAATTTCAAATGTCCAGCCAAGAGCTTCTTCACAAGCCGATTCAGCTCAGAATGCTCTGACTGCTTCAGAAAGGAAGGAGCAGCCCTTGCACTCCTGGACACTAGCTGGCCACAAGCAGTTTCTTACACCTTCAGCGCTGCAGAGTCCATGCAGCTCGAGCACACCCAGAAGGACACGTCCAGAAAGAAGGCGTTCTTCAAGTACCCCCCTGCTCCAAGCTGCCTTGAAACTGAGCACAACACACTGCGGCTCGGCAGCTTCCTTCTCGCGTAGACGTGCCGTCACCTTTTGCACGCTCGCAGCTCCCTTGCCCACTTGCAGCAGCTGCTAGCAAAGAAAAAGGCCCCAGAAGTAAAAGCCACTGCTGGACTGCACTTTCCCCGTTGCCTCACGTCAAGCCCCAGAAACTGTCCGCTGCACTCTCTATTTCCATTCTCCGCTGCCTCTACCACTGTCATCTCTGCATCTCGAAGCATAAACCCCGGCACAATTCTTTCCAGGGAACGCTGGGAGAGAACTAGGTAGCAGCACAAGTAGCTGCAAGTGGAATTTTCTGCTTTCAACTGCTAATTCGAATCCGAAAACAAGCGAGTGGCAGCCACGCGCTTCCTCTTGCAGCCTGGGCGACGCACACACCAGCTCGCTGCTCTGCCTTCATTCTTACGCTGTTCCTAGCAGGTCGCGCTTTCGTTTTGCTGGAGACGAACCGTCGTCTACTTCTCGCCCAGAGAGCACGGTGCCGGCAGCCGAATGCTGCAGGCTGCTGCTTCTGCCGAAACACGCCTGGGCTATGCAATGTCTCTCTAGCGCTGAAGCAGCACCACATTCTCTTTGCTTTGTAGCCAGCATCTTTACGGAAAGATTCTCGGCTACGTCTGGCACAGAGAGCACTTGTAGTTCAACGGGTTTGCCCAGAGCTTGCCCCCGACGCGTGGCAACTTGTATTTGCACCACATTCCAGTGGCAGTCCTCTTTCCTTTACAGGCTGCACGGCGCCGTCAGATCGCCGTGCTCTCTGCACCTGCCTTCTCGGTTCCACGTGCCAGCGGGCACATCCGAGCCTTGCAGGGAGAGAAGACGCGGATAGTCGTCTCGCAGAAAAGAACGTGGCAGGGCGAAAAGATGTTCTTCCTTTGTTCTCCTCGTCACCCAGAGTGTGGTGCTGTACTGTGAGCCTCGGCCAGCGAAAGGCTAATCCATCCAGCGTTTCTCTCCTGATTCATTTCGCTGAGCGAGAGCAGAGGAAAATCCGTGCAGAGCACACTGTGGATGCGTGCAGTACACACGCTGAAGAGCTGCTGCACGGTTAAAGTCATCGCCGGGCTTCACTTCTGTCCAGAGCGCAGAAGGCCAAGAACGAAGCAGCTGGGCACGGGCTTCATGTACTCGGTGCACCGAATTTCAAATGTCCAGCCAAGAGCTTCTTCACAAGCCGATTCAGCTCAGAATGCTCTGACTGCTTCAGAAAGGAAGGAGCAGCCCTTGCACTCCTGGACACTAGCTGGCCACAAGCAGTTTCTTACACCTTCAGCGCTGCAGAGTCCATGCAGCTCGAGCACACCCAGAAGGACACGTCCAGAAAGAAGGCGTTCTTCAAGTACCCCCCTGCTCCAAGCTGCCTTGAAACTGAGCACAACACACTGCGGCTCGGCAGCTTCCTTCTCGCGTAGACGTGCCGTCACCTTTTGCACGCTCGCAGCTCCCTTGCCCACTTGCAGCAGCTGCTAGCAAAGAAAAAGGCCCCAGAAGTAAAAGCCACTGCTGGACTGCACTTTCCCCGTTGCCTCACGTCAAGCCCCAGAAACTGTCCGCTGCACTCTCTATTTCCATTCTCCGCTGCCTCTACCACTGTCATCTCTGCATCTCGAAGCATAAACCCCGGCACAATTCTTTCCAGGGAACGCTGGGAGAGAACTAGGTAGCAGCACAAGTAGCTGCAAGTGGAATTTTCTGCTTTCAACTGCTAATTCGAATCCGAAAACAAGCGAGTGGCAGCCACGCGCTTCCTCTTGCAGCCTGGGCGACGCACACACCAGCTCGCTGCTCTGCCTTCATTCTTACGCTGTTCCTAGCAGGTCGCGCTTTCGTTTTGCTGGAGACGAACCGTCGTCTACTTCTCGCCCAGAGAGCACGGTGCCGGCAGCCGAATGCTGCAGGCTGCTGCTTCTGCCGAAACACGCCTGGGCTATGCAATGTCTCTCTAGCGCTGAAGCAGCACCACATTCTCTTTGCTTTGTAGCCAGCATCTTTACGGAAAGATTCTCGGCTACGTCTGGCACAGAGAGCACTTGTAGTTCAACGGGTTTGCCCAGAGCTTGCCCCCGACGCGTGGCAACTTGTATTTGCACCACATTCCAGTGGCAGTCCTCTTTCCTTTACAGGCTGCACGGCGCCGTCAGATCGCCGTGCTCTCTGCACCTGCCTTCTCGGTTCCACGTGCCAGCGGGCACATCCGAGCCTTGCAGGGAGAGAAGACGCGGATAGTCGTCTCGCAGAAAAGAACGTGGCAGGGCGAAAAGATGTTCTTCCTTTGTTCTCCTCGTCACCCAGAGTGTGGTGCTGTACTGTGAGCCTCGGCCAGCGAAAGGCTAATCCATCCAGCGTTTCTCTCCTGATTCATTTCGCTGAGCGAGAGCAGAGGAAAATCCGTGCAGAGCACACTGTGGATGCGTGCAGTACACACGCTGAAGAGCTGCTGCACGGTTAAAGTCATCGCCGGGCTTCACTTCTGTCCAGAGCGCAGAAGGCCAAGAACGAAGCAGCTGGGCACGGGCTTCATGTACTCGGTGCACCGAATTTCAAATGTCCAGCCAAGAGCTTCTTCACAAGCCGATTCAGCTCAGAATGCTCTGACTGCTTCAGAAAGGAAGGAGCAGCCCTTGCACTCCTGGACACTAGCTGGCCACAAGCAGTTTCTTACACCTTCAGCGCTGCAGAGTCCATGCAGCTCGAGCACACCCAGAAGGACACGTCCAGAAAGAAGGCGTTCTTCAAGTACCCCCCTGCTCCAAGCTGCCTTGAAACTGAGCACAACACACTGCGGCTCGGCAGCTTCCTTCTCGCGTAGACGTGCCGTCACCTTTTGCACGCTCGCAGCTCCCTTGCCCACTTGCAGCAGCTGCTAGCAAAGAAAAAGGCCCCAGAAGTAAAAGCCACTGCTGGACTGCACTTTCCCCGTTGCCTCACGTCAAGCCCCAGAAACTGTCCGCTGCACTCTCTATTTCCATTCTCCGCTGCCTCTACCACTGTCATCTCTGCATCTCGAAGCATAAACCCCGGCACAATTCTTTCCAGGGAACGCTGGGAGAGAACTAGGTAGCAGCACAAGTAGCTGCAAGTGGAATTTTCTGCTTTCAACTGCTAATTCGAATCCGAAAACAAGCGAGTGGCAGCCACGCGCTTCCTCTTGCAGCCTGGGCGACGCACACACCAGCTCGCTGCTCTGCCTTCATTCTTACGCTGTTCCTAGCAGGTCGCGCTTTCGTTTTGCTGGAGACGAACCGTCGTCTACTTCTCGCCCAGAGAGCACGGTGCCGGCAGCCGAATGCTGCAGGCTGCTGCTTCTGCCGAAACACGCCTGGGCTATGCAATGTCTCTCTAGCGCTGAAGCAGCACCACATTCTCTTTGCTTTGTAGCCAGCATCTTTACGGAAAGATTCTCGGCTACGTCTGGCACAGAGAGCACTTGTAGTTCAACGGGTTTGCCCAGAGCTTGCCCCCGACGCGTGGCAACTTGTATTTGCACCACATTCCAGTGGCAGTCCTCTTTCCTTTACAGGCTGCACGGCGCCGTCAGATCGCCGTGCTCTCTGCACCTGCCTTCTCGGTTCCACGTGCCAGCGGGCACATCCGAGCCTTGCAGGGAGAGAAGACGCGGATAGTCGTCTCGCAGAAAAGAACGTGGCAGGGCGAAAAGATGTTCTTCCTTTGTTCTCCTCGTCACCCAGAGTGTGGTGCTGTACTGTGAGCCTCGGCCAGCGAAAGGCTAATCCATCCAGCGTTTCTCTCCTGATTCATTTCGCTGAGCGAGAGCAGAGGAAAATCCGTGCAGAGCACACTGTGGATGCGTGCAGTACACACGCTGAAGAGCTGCTGCACGGTTAAAGTCATCGCCGGGCTTCACTTCTGTCCAGAGCGCAGAAGGCCAAGAACGAAGCAGCTGGGCACGGGCTTCATGTACTCGGTGCACCGAATTTCAAATGTCCAGCCAAGAGCTTCTTCACAAGCCGATTCAGCTCAGAATGCTCTGACTGCTTCAGAAAGGAAGGAGCAGCCCTTGCACTCCTGGACACTAGCTGGCCACAAGCAGTTTCTTACACCTTCAGCGCTGCAGAGTCCATGCAGCTCGAGCACACCCAGAAGGACACGTCCAGAAAGAAGGCGTTCTTCAAGTACCCCCCTGCTCCAAGCTGCCTTGAAACTGAGCACAACACACTGCGGCTCGGCAGCTTCCTTCTCGCGTAGACGTGCCGTCACCTTTTGCACGCTCGCAGCTCCCTTGCCCACTTGCAGCAGCTGCTAGCAAAGAAAAAGGCCCCAGAAGTAAAAGCCACTGCTGGACTGCACTTTCCCCGTTGCCTCACGTCAAGCCCCAGAAACTGTCCGCTGCACTCTCTATTTCCATTCTCCGCTGCCTCTACCACTGTCATCTCTGCATCTCGAAGCATAAACCCCGGCACAATTCTTTCCAGGGAACGCTGGGAGAGAACTAGGTAGCAGCACAAGTAGCTGCAAGTGGAATTTTCTGCTTTCAACTGCTAATTCGAATCCGAAAACAAGCGAGTGGCAGCCACGCGCTTCCTCTTGCAGCCTGGGCGACGCACACACCAGCTCGCTGCTCTGCCTTCATTCTTACGCTGTTCCTAGCAGGTCGCGCTTTCGTTTTGCTGGAGACGAACCGTCGTCTACTTCTCGCCCAGAGAGCACGGTGCCGGCAGCCGAATGCTGCAGGCTGCTGCTTCTGCCGAAACACGCCTGGGCTATGCAATGTCTCTCTAGCGCTGAAGCAGCACCACATTCTCTTTGCTTTGTAGCCAGCATCTTTACGGAAAGATTCTCGGCTACGTCTGGCACAGAGAGCACTTGTAGTTCAACGGGTTTGCCCAGAGCTTGCCCCCGACGCGTGGCAACTTGTATTTGCACCACATTCCAGTGGCAGTCCTCTTTCCTTTACAGGCTGCACGGCGCCGTCAGATCGCCGTGCTCTCTGCACCTGCCTTCTCGGTTCCACGTGCCAGCGGGCACATCCGAGCCTTGCAGGGAGAGAAGACGCGGATAGTCGTCTCGCAGAAAAGAACGTGGCAGGGCGAAAAGATGTTCTTCCTTTGTTCTCCTCGTCACCCAGAGTGTGGTGCTGTACTGTGAGCCTCGGCCAGCGAAAGGCTAATCCATCCAGCGTTTCTCTCCTGATTCATTTCGCTGAGCGAGAGCAGAGGAAAATCCGTGCAGAGCACACTGTGGATGCGTGCAGTACACACGCTGAAGAGCTGCTGCACGGTTAAAGTCATCGCCGGGCTTCACTTCTGTCCAGAGCGCAGAAGGCCAAGAACGAAGCAGCTGGGCACGGGCTTCATGTACTCGGTGCACCGAATTTCAAATGTCCAGCCAAGAGCTTCTTCACAAGCCGATTCAGCTCAGAATGCTCTGACTGCTTCAGAAAGGAAGGAGCAGCCCTTGCACTCCTGGACACTAGCTGGCCACAAGCAGTTTCTTACACCTTCAGCGCTGCAGAGTCCATGCAGCTCGAGCACACCCAGAAGGACACGTCCAGAAAGAAGGCGTTCTTCAAGTACCCCCCTGCTCCAAGCTGCCTTGAAACTGAGCACAACACACTGCGGCTCGGCAGCTTCCTTCTCGCGTAGACGTGCCGTCACCTTTTGCACTCTCGCAGCTCCCTTGCCCACTTGCAGCAGCTGCTAGCAAAGAAAAAGGCCCCAGAAGTAAAAGCCACTGCTGGACTGCACTTTCCCCGTTGCCTCACGTCAAGCCCCAGAAACTGTCCGCTGCACTCTCTATTTCCATTCTCCGCTGCCTCTACCACTGTCATCTCTGCATCTCGAAGCATAAACCCCGGCACAATTCTTTCCAGGGAACGCTGGGAGAGAACTAGGTAGCAGCACAAGTAGCTGCAAGTGGAATTTTCTGCTTTCAACTGCTAATTCGAATCCGAAAACAAGCGAGTGGCAGCCACGCGCTTCCTCTTGCAGCCTGGGCGACGCACACACCAGCTCGCTGCTCTGCCTTCATTCTTACGCTGTTCCTAGCAGGTCGCGCTTTCGTTTTGCTGGAGACGAACCGTCGTCTACTTCTCGCCCAGAGAGCACGGTGCCGGCAGCCGAATGCTGCAGGCTGCTGCTTCTGCCGAAACACGCCTGGGCTATGCAATGTCTCTCTAGCGCTGAAGCAGCACCACATTCTCTTTGCTTTGTAGCCAGCATCTTTACGGAAAGATTCTCGGCTACGTCTGGCACAGAGAGCACTTGTAGTTCAACGGGTTTGCCCAGAGCTTGCCCCCGACGCGTGGCAACTTGTATTTGCACCACATTCCAGTGGCAGTCCTCTTTCCTTTACAGGCTGCACGGCGCCGTCAGATCGCCGTGCTCTCTGCACCTGCCTTCTCGGTTCCACGTGCCAGCGGGCACATCCGAGCCTTGCAGGGAGAGAAGACGCGGATAGTCGTCTCGCAGAAAAGAACGTGGCAGGGCGAAAAGATGTTCTTCCTTTGTTCTCCTCGTCACCCAGAGTGTGGTGCTGTACTGTGAGCCTCGGCCAGCGAAAGGCTAATCCATCCAGCGTTTCTCTCCTGATTCATTTCGCTGAGCGAGAGCAGAGGAAAATCCGTGCAGAGCACACTGTGGATGCGTGCAGTACACACGCTGAAGAGCTGCTGCACGGTTAAAGTCATCGCCGGGCTTCACTTCTGTCCAGAGCGCAGAAGGCCAAGAACGAAGCAGCTGGGCACGGGCTTCATGTACTCGGTGCACCGAATTTCAAATGTCCAGCCAAGAGCTTCTTCACAAGCCGATTCAGCTCAGAATGCTCTGACTGCTTCAGAAAGGAAGGAGCAGCCCTTGCACTCCTGGACACTAGCTGGCCACAAGCAGTTTCTTACACCTTCAGCGCTGCAGAGTCCATGCAGCTCGAGCACACCCAGAAGGACACGTCCAGAAAGAAGGCGTTCTTCAAGTACCCCCCTGCTCCAAGCTGCCTTGAAACTGAGCACAACACACTGCGGCTCGGCAGCTTCCTTCTCGCGTAGACGTGCCGTCACCTTTTGCACTCTCGCAGCTCCCTTGCCCACTTGCAGCAGCTGCTAGCAAAGAAAAAGGCCCCAGAAGTAAAAGCCACTGCTGGACTGCACTTTCCCCGTTGCCTCACGTCAAGCCCCAGAAACTGTCCGCTGCACTCTCTATTTCCATTCTCCGCTGCCTCTACCACTGTCATCTCTGCATCTCGAAGCATAAACCCCGGCACAATTCTTTCCAGGGAACGCTGGGAGAGAACTAGGTAGCAGCACAAGTAGCTGCAAGTGGAATTTTCTGCTTTCAACTGCTAATTCGAATCCGAAAACAAGCGAGTGGCAGCCACGCGCTTCCTCTTGCAGCCTGGGCGACGCACACACCAGCTCGCTGCTCTGCCTTCATTCTTACGCTGTTCCTAGCAGGTCGCGCTTTCGTTTTGCTGGAGACGAACCGTCGTCTACTTCTCGCCCAGAGAGCACGGTGCCGGCAGCCGAATGCTGCAGGCTGCTGCTTCTGCCGAAACACGCCTGGGCTATGCAATGTCTCTCTAGCGCTGAAGCAGCACCACATTCTCTTTGCTTTGTAGCCAGCATCTTTACGGAAAGATTCTCGGCTACGTCTGGCACAGAGAGCACTTGTAGTTCAACGGGTTTGCCCAGAGCTTGCCCCCGACGCGTGGCAACTTGTATTTGCACCACATTCCAGTGGCAGTCCTCTTTCCTTTACAGGCTGCACGGCGCCGTCAGATCGCCGTGCTCTCTGCACCTGCCTTCTCGGTTCCACGTGCCAGCGGGCACATCCGAGCCTTGCAGGGAGAGAAGACGCGGATAGTCGTCTCGCAGAAAAGAACGTGGCAGGGCGAAAAGATGTTCTTCCTTTGTTCTCCTCGTCACCCAGAGTGTGGTGCTGTACTGTGAGCCTCGGCCAGCGAAAGGCTAATCCATCCAGCGTTTCTCTCCTGATTCATTTCGCTGAGCGAGAGCAGAGGAAAATCCGTGCAGAGCACACTGTGGATGCGTGCAGTACACACGCTGAAGAGCTGCTGCACGGTTAAAGTCATCGCCGGGCTTCACTTCTGTCCAGAGCGCAGAAGGCCAAGAACGAAGCAGCTGGGCACGGGCTTCATGTACTCGGTGCACCGAATTTCAAATGTCCAGCCAAGAGCTTCTTCACAAGCCGATTCAGCTCAGAATGCTCTGACTGCTTCAGAAAGGAAGGAGCAGCCCTTGCACTCCTGGACACTAGCTGGCCACAAGCAGTTTCTTACACCTTCAGCGCTGCAGAGTCCATGCAGCTCGAGCACACCCAGAAGGACACGTCCAGAAAGAAGGCGTTCTTCAAGTACCCCCCTGCTCCAAGCTGCCTTGAAACTGAGCACAACACACTGCGGCTCGGCAGCTTCCTTCTCGCGTAGACGTGCCGTCACCTTTTGCACGCTCGCAGCTCCCTTGCCCACTTGCAGCAGCTGCTAGCAAAGAAAAAGGCCCCAGAAGTAAAAGCCACTGCTGGACTGCACTTTCCCCGTTGCCTCACGTCAAGCCCCAGAAACTGTCCGCTGCACTCTCTATTTCCATTCTCCGCTGCCTCTACCACTGTCATCTCTGCATCTCGAAGCATAAACCCCGGCACAATTCTTTCCAGGGAACGCTGGGAGAGAACTAGGTAGCAGCACAAGTAGCTGCAAGTGGAATTTTCTGCTTTCAACTGCTAATTCGAATCCGAAAACAAGCGAGTGGCAGCCACGCGCTTCCTCTTGCAGCCTGGGCGACGCACACACCAGCTCGCTGCTCTGCCTTCATTCTTACGCTGTTCCTAGCAGGTCGCGCTTTCGTTTTGCTGGAGACGAACCGTCGTCTACTTCTCGCCCAGAGAGCACGGTGCCGGCAGCCGAATGCTGCAGGCTGCTGCTTCTGCCGAAACACGCCTGGGCTATGCAATGTCTCTCTAGCGCTGAAGCAGCACCACATTCTCTTTGCTTTGTAGCCAGCATCTTTACGGAAAGATTCTCGGCTACGTCTGGCACAGAGAGCACTTGTAGTTCAACGGGTTTGCCCAGAGCTTGCCCCCGACGCGTGGCAACTTGTATTTGCACCACATTCCAGTGGCAGTCCTCTTTCCTTTACAGGCTGCACGGCGCCGTCAGATCGCCGTGCTCTCTGCACCTGCCTTCTCGGTTCCACGTGCCAGCGGGCACATCCGAGCCTTGCAGGGAGAGAAGACGCGGATAGTCGTCTCGCAGAAAAGAACGTGGCAGGGCGAAAAGATGTTCTTCCTTTGTTCTCCTCGTCACCCAGAGTGTGGTGCTGTACTGTGAGCCTCGGCCAGCGAAAGGCTAATCCATCCAGCGTTTCTCTCCTGATTCATTTCGCTGAGCGAGAGCAGAGGAAAATCCGTGCAGAGCACACTGTGGATGCGTGCAGTACACACGCTGAAGAGCTGCTGCACGGTTAAAGTCATCGCCGGGCTTCACTTCTGTCCAGAGCGCAGAAGGCCAAGAACGAAGCAGCTGGGCACGGGCTTCATGTACTCGGTGCACCGAATTTCAAATGTCCAGCCAAGAGCTTCTTCACAAGCCGATTCAGCTCAGAATGCTCTGACTGCTTCAGAAAGGAAGGAGCAGCCCTTGCACTCCTGGACACTAGCTGGCCACAAGCAGTTTCTTACACCTTCAGCGCTGCAGAGTCCATGCAGCTCGAGCACACCCAGAAGGACACGTCCAGAAAGAAGGCGTTCTTCAAGTACCCCCCTGCTCCAAGCTGCCTTGAAACTGAGCACAACACACTGCGGCTCGGCAGCTTCCTTCTCGCGTAGACGTGCCGTCACCTTTTGCACTCTCGCAGCTCCCTTGCCCACTTGCAGCAGCTGCTAGCAAAGAAAAAGGCCCCAGAAGTAAAAGCCACTGCTGGACTGCACTTTCCCCGTTGCCTCACGTCAAGCCCCAGAAACTGTCCGCTGCACTCTCTATTTCCATTCTCCGCTGCCTCTACCACTGTCATCTCTGCATCTCGAAGCATAAACCCCGGCACAATTCTTTCCAGGGAACGCTGGGAGAGAACTAGGTAGCAGCACAAGTAGCTGCAAGTGGAATTTTCTGCTTTCAACTGCTAATTCGAATCCGAAAACAAGCGAGTGGCAGCCACGCGCTTCCTCTTGCAGCCTGGGCGACGCACACACCAGCTCGCTGCTCTGCCTTCATTCTTACGCTGTTCCTAGCAGGTCGCGCTTTCGTTTTGCTGGAGACGAACCGTCGTCTACTTCTCGCCCAGAGAGCACGGTGCCGGCAGCCGAATGCTGCAGGCTGCTGCTTCTGCCGAAACACGCCTGGGCTATGCAATGTCTCTCTAGCGCTGAAGCAGCACCACATTCTCTTTGCTTTGTAGCCAGCATCTTTACGGAAAGATTCTCGGCTACGTCTGGCACAGAGAGCACTTGTAGTTCAACGGGTTTGCCCAGAGCTTGCCCCCGACGCGTGGCAACTTGTATTTGCACCACATTCCAGTGGCAGTCCTCTTTCCTTTACAGGCTGCACGGCGCCGTCAGATCGCCGTGCTCTCTGCACCTGCCTTCTCGGTTCCACGTGCCAGCGGGCACATCCGAGCCTTGCAGGGAGAGAAGACGCGGATAGTCGTCTCGCAGAAAAGAACGTGGCAGGGCGAAAAGATGTTCTTCCTTTGTTCTCCTCGTCACCCAGAGTGTGGTGCTGTACTGTGAGCCTCGGCCAGCGAAAGGCTAATCCATCCAGCGTTTCTCTCCTGATTCATTTCGCTGAGCGAGAGCAGAGGAAAATCCGTGCAGAGCACACTGTGGATGCGTGCAGTACACACGCTGAAGAGCTGCTGCACGGTTAAAGTCATCGCCGGGCTTCACTTCTGTCCAGAGCGCAGAAGGCCAAGAACGAAGCAGCTGGGCACGGGCTTCATGTACTCGGTGCACCGAATTTCAAATGTCCAGCCAAGAGCTTCTTCACAAGCCGATTCAGCTCAGAATGCTCTGACTGCTTCAGAAAGGAAGGAGCAGCCCTTGCACTCCTGGACACTAGCTGGCCACAAGCAGTTTCTTACACCTTCAGCGCTGCAGAGTCCATGCAGCTCGAGCACACCCAGAAGGACACGTCCAGAAAGAAGGCGTTCTTCAAGTACCCCCCTGCTCCAAGCTGCCTTGAAACTGAGCACAACACACTGCGGCTCGGCAGCTTCCTTCTCGCGTAGACGTGCCGTCACCTTTTGCACTCTCGCAGCTCCCTTGCCCACTTGCAGCAGCTGCTAGCAAAGAAAAAGGCCCCAGAAGTAAAAGCCACTGCTGGACTGCACTTTCCCCGTTGCCTCACGTCAAGCCCCAGAAACTGTCCGCTGCACTCTCTATTTCCATTCTCCGCTGCCTCTACCACTGTCATCTCTGCATCTCGAAGCATAAACCCCGGCACAATTCTTTCCAGGGAACGCTGGGAGAGAACTAGGTAGCAGCACAAGTAGCTGCAAGTGGAATTTTCTGCTTTCAACTGCTAATTCGAATCCGAAAACAAGCGAGTGGCAGCCACGCGCTTCCTCTTGCAGCCTGGGCGACGCACACACCAGCTCGCTGCTCTGCCTTCATTCTTACGCTGTTCCTAGCAGGTCGCGCTTTCGTTTTGCTGGAGACGAACCGTCGTCTACTTCTCGCCCAGAGAGCACGGTGCCGGCAGCCGAATGCTGCAGGCTGCTGCTTCTGCCGAAACACGCCTGGGCTATGCAATGTCTCTCTAGCGCTGAAGCAGCACCACATTCTCTTTGCTTTGTAGCCAGCATCTTTACGGAAAGATTCTCGGCTACGTCTGGCACAGAGAGCACTTGTAGTTCAACGGGTTTGCCCAGAGCTTGCCCCCGACGCGTGGCAACTTGTATTTGCACCACATTCCAGTGGCAGTCCTCTTTCCTTTACAGGCTGCACGGCGCCGTCAGATCGCCGTGCTCTCTGCACCTGCCTTCTCGGTTCCACGTGCCAGCGGGCACATCCGAGCCTTGCAGGGAGAGAAGACGCGGATAGTCGTCTCGCAGAAAAGAACGTGGCA
This sequence comes from Coloeus monedula, assembly GCF_965178545.1. NCBI lineage: Eukaryota > Metazoa > Chordata > Aves > Passeriformes > Corvidae > Coloeus > Coloeus monedula. The sequence goes on along the minus strand of NW_028120661.1, from coordinate 180,501 downwards.
GGGCGAAAAGATGTTCTTCCTTTGTTCTCCTCGTCACCCAGAGTGTGGTGCTGTACTGTGAGCCTCGGCCAGCGAAAGGCTAATCCATCCAGCGTTTCTCTCCTGATTCATTTCGCTGAGCGAGAGCAGAGGAAAATCCGTGCAGAGCACACTGTGGATGCGTGCAGTACACACGCTGAAGAGCTGCTGCACGGTTAAAGTCATCGCCGGGCTTCACTTCTGTCCAGAGCGCAGAAGGCCAAGAACGAAGCAGCTGGGCACGGGCTTCATGTACTCGGTGCACCGAATTTCAAATGTCCAGCCAAGAGCTTCTTCACAAGCCGATTCAGCTCAGAATGCTCTGACTGCTTCAGAAAGGAAGGAGCAGCCCTTGCACTCCTGGACACTAGCTGGCCACAAGCAGTTTCTTACACCTTCAGCGCTGCAGAGTCCATGCAGCTCGAGCACACCCAGAAGGACACGTCCAGAAAGAAGGCGTTCTTCAAGTACCCCCCTGCTCCAAGCTGCCTTGAAACTGAGCACAACACACTGCGGCTCGGCAGCTTCCTTCTCGCATAGACGTGCCGTCACCTTTTGCACGCTCGCAGCTCCCTTGCCCACTTGCAGCAGCTGCTAGCAAAGAAAAAGGCCCCAGAAGTAAAAGCCACTGCTGGACTGCACTTTCCCCGTTGCCTCACGTCAAGCCCCAGAAACTGTCCGCTGCACTCTCTATTTCCATTCTCCGCTGCCTCTACCACTGTCATCTCTGCATCTCGAAGCATAAACCCCGGCACAATTCTTTCCAGGGAACGCTGGGAGAGAACTAGGTAGCAGCACAAGTAGCTGCAAGTGGAATTTTCTGCTTTCAACTGCTAATTCGAATCCGAAAACAAGCGAGTGGCAGCCACGCGCTTCCTCTTGCAGCCTGGGCGACGCACACACCAGCTCGCTGCTCTGCCTTCATTCTTACGCTGTTCCTAGCAGGTCGCGCTTTCGTTTTGCTGGAGACGAACCGCCGTCTACTTCTCGCCCAGAGAGCACGGTGCCGGCAGCCGAATGCTGCAGGCTGCTGCTTCTGCCGAAACACGCCTGGGCTATGCAATGTCTCTCTAGCGCTGAAGCAGCACCACATTCTCTTTGCTTTGTAGCCAGCATCTTTACGGAAAGATTCTCGGCTACGTCTGGCACAGAGAGCACTTGTAGTTCAACGGGTTTGCCCAGAGCTTGCCCCCGACGCGTGGCAACTTGTATTTGCACCACATTCCAGTGGCAGTCCTCTTTCCTTTACAGGCTGCACGGCGCCGTCAGATCGCCGTGCTCTCTGCACCTGCCTTCTCGGTTCCACGTGCCAGCGGGCACATCCGAGCCTTGCAGGGAGAGAAGACGCGGATAGTCGTCTCGCAGAAAAGAACGTGGCAGGGCGAAAAGATGTTCTTCCTTTGTTCTCCTCGTCACCCAGAGTGTGGTGCTGTACTGTGAGCCTCGGCCAGCGAAAGGCTAATCCATCCAGCGTTTCTCTCCTGATTCATTTCGCTGAGCGAGAGCAGAGGAAAATCCGTGCAGAGCACACTGTGGATGCGTGCAGTACACACGCTGAAGAGCTGCTGCACGGTTAAAGTCATCGCCGGGCTTCACTTCTGTCCAGAGCGCAGAAGGCCAAGAACGAAGCAGCTGGGCACGGGCTTCATGTACTCGGTGCACCGAATTTCAAATGTCCAGCCAAGAGCTTCTTCACAAGCCGATTCAGCTCAGAATGCTCTGACTGCTTCAGAAAGGAAGGAGCAGCCCTTGCACTCCTGGACACTAGCTGGCCACAAGCAGTTTCTTACACCTTCAGCGCTGCAGAGTCCATGCAGCTCGAGCACACCCAGAAGGACACGTCCAGAAAGAAGGCGTTCTTCAAGTACCCCCCTGCTCCAAGCTGCCTTGAAACTGAGCACAACACACTGCGGCTCGGCAGCTTCCTTCTCGCGTAGACGTGCCGTCACCTTTTGCACGCTCGCAGCTCCCTTGCCCACTTGCAGCAGCTGCTAGCAAAGAAAAAGGCCCCAGAAGTAAAAGCCACTGCTGGACTGCACTTTCCCCGTTGCCTCACGTCAAGCCCCAGAAACTGTCCGCTGCACTCTCTATTTCCATTCTCCGCTGCCTCTACCACTGTCATCTCTGCATCTCGAAGCATAAACCCCGGCACAATTCTTTCCAGGGAACGCTGGGAGAGAACTAGGTAGCAGCACAAGTAGCTGCAAGTGGAATTTTCTGCTTTCAACTGCTAATTCGAATCCGAAAACAAGCGAGTGGCAGCCACGCGCTTCCTCTTGCAGCCTGGGCGACGCACACACCAGCTCGCTGCTCTGCCTTCATTCTTACGCTGTTCCTAGCAGGTCGCGCTTTCGTTTTGCTGGAGACGAACCGTCGTCTACTTCTCGCCCAGAGAGCACGGTGCCGGCAGCCGAATGCTGCAGGCTGCTGCTTCTGCCGAAACACGCCTGGGCTATGCAATGTCTCTCTAGCGCTGAAGCAGCACCACATTCTCTTTGCTTTGTAGCCAGCATCTTTACGGAAAGATTCTCGGCTACGTCTGGCACAGAGAGCACTTGTAGTTCAACGGGTTTGCCCAGAGCTTGCCCCCGACGCGTGGCAACTTGTATTTGCACCACATTCCAGTGGCAGTCCTCTTTCCTTTACAGGCTGCACGGCGCCGTCAGATCGCCGTGCTCTCTGCACCTGCCTTCTCGGTTCCACGTGCCAGCGGGCACATCCGAGCCTTGCAGGGAGAGAAGACGCGGATAGTCGTCTCGCAGAAAAGAACGTGGCAGGGCGAAAAGATGTTCTTCCTTTGTTCTCCTCGTCACCCAGAGTGTGGTGCTGTACTGTGAGCCTCGGCCAGCGAAAGGCTAATCCATCCAGCGTTTCTCTCCTGATTCATTTCGCTGAGCGAGAGCAGAGGAAAATCCGTGCAGAGCACACTGTGGATGCGTGCAGTACACACGCTGAAGAGCTGCTGCACGGTTAAAGTCATCGCCGGGCTTCACTTCTGTCCAGAGCGCAGAAGGCCAAGAACGAAGCAGCTGGGCACGGGCTTCATGTACTCGGTGCACCGAATTTCAAATGTCCAGCCAAGAGCTTCTTCACAAGCCGATTCAGCTCAGAATGCTCTGACTGCTTCAGAAAGGAAGGAGCAGCCCTTGCACTCCTGGACACTAGCTGGCCACAAGCAGTTTCTTACACCTTCAGCGCTGCAGAGTCCATGCAGCTCGAGCACACCCAGAAGGACACGTCCAGAAAGAAGGCGTTCTTCAAGTACCCCCCTGCTCCAAGCTGCCTTGAAACTGAGCACAACACACTGCGGCTCGGCAGCTTCCTTCTCGCGTAGACGTGCCGTCACCTTTTGCACGCTCGCAGCTCCCTTGCCCACTTGCAGCAGCTGCTAGCAAAGAAAAAGGCCCCAGAAGTAAAAGCCACTGCTGGACTGCACTTTCCCCGTTGCCTCACGTCAAGCCCCAGAAACTGTCCGCTGCACTCTCTATTTCCATTCTCCGCTGCCTCTACCACTGTCATCTCTGCATCTCGAAGCATAAACCCCGGCACAATTCTTTCCAGGGAACGCTGGGAGAGAACTAGGTAGCAGCACAAGTAGCTGCAAGTGGAATTTTCTGCTTTCAACTGCTAATTCGAATCCGAAAACAAGCGAGTGGCAGCCACGCGCTTCCTCTTGCAGCCTGGGCGACGCACACACCAGCTCGCTGCTCTGCCTTCATTCTTACGCTGTTCCTAGCAGGTCGCGCTTTCGTTTTGCTGGAGACGAACCGTCGTCTACTTCTCGCCCAGAGAGCACGGTGCCGGCAGCCGAATGCTGCAGGCTGCTGCTTCTGCCGAAACACGCCTGGGCTATGCAATGTCTCTCTAGCGCTGAAGCAGCACCACATTCTCTTTGCTTTGTAGCCAGCATCTTTACGGAAAGATTCTCGGCTACGTCTGGCACAGAGAGCACTTGTAGTTCAACGGGTTTGCCCAGAGCTTGCCCCCGACGCGTGGCAACTTGTATTTGCACCACATTCCAGTGGCAGTCCTCTTTCCTTTACAGGCTGCACGGCGCCGTCAGATCGCCGTGCTCTCTGCACCTGCCTTCTCGGTTCCACGTGCCAGCGGGCACATCCGAGCCTTGCAGGGAGAGAAGACGCGGATAGTCGTCTCGCAGAAAAGAACGTGGCAGGGCGAAAAGATGTTCTTCCTTTGTTCTCCTCGTCACCCAGAGTGTGGTGCTGTACTGTGAGCCTCGGCCAGCGAAAGGCTAATCCATCCAGCGTTTCTCTCCTGATTCATTTCGCTGAGCGAGAGCAGAGGAAAATCCGTGCAGAGCACACTGTGGATGCGTGCAGTACACACGCTGAAGAGCTGCTGCACGGTTAAAGTCATCGCCGGGCTTCACTTCTGTCCAGAGCGCAGAAGGCCAAGAACGAAGCAGCTGGGCACGGGCTTCATGTACTCGGTGCACCGAATTTCAAATGTCCAGCCAAGAGCTTCTTCACAAGCCGATTCAGCTCAGAATGCTCTGACTGCTTCAGAAAGGAAGGAGCAGCCCTTGCACTCCTGGACACTAGCTGGCCACAAGCAGTTTCTTACACCTTCAGCGCTGCAGAGTCCATGCAGCTCGAGCACACCCAGAAGGACACGTCCAGAAAGAAGGCGTTCTTCAAGTACCCCCCTGCTCCAAGCTGCCTTGAAACTGAGCACAACACACTGCGGCTCGGCAGCTTCCTTCTCGCGTAGACGTGCCGTCACCTTTTGCACTCTCGCAGCTCCCTTGCCCACTTGCAGCAGCTGCTAGCAAAGAAAAAGGCCCCAGAAGTAAAAGCCACTGCTGGACTGCACTTTCCCCGTTGCCTCACGTCAAGCCCCAGAAACTGTCCGCTGCACTCTCTATTTCCATTCTCCGCTGCCTCTACCACTGTCATCTCTGCATCTCGAAGCATAAACCCCGGCACAATTCTTTCCAGGGAACGCTGGGAGAGAACTAGGTAGCAGCACAAGTAGCTGCAAGTGGAATTTTCTGCTTTCAACTGCTAATTCGAATCCGAAAACAAGCGAGTGGCAGCCACGCGCTTCCTCTTGCAGCCTGGGCGACGCACACACCAGCTCGCTGCTCTGCCTTCATTCTTACGCTGTTCCTAGCAGGTCGCGCTTTCGTTTTGCTGGAGACGAACCGTCGTCTACTTCTCGCCCAGAGAGCACGGTGCCGGCAGCCGAATGCTGCAGGCTGCTGCTTCTGCCGAAACACGCCTGGGCTATGCAATGTCTCTCTAGCGCTGAAGCAGCACCACATTCTCTTTGCTTTGTAGCCAGCATCTTTACGGAAAGATTCTCGGCTACGTCTGGCACAGAGAGCACTTGTAGTTCAACGGGTTTGCCCAGAGCTTGCCCCCGACGCGTGGCAACTTGTATTTGCACCACATTCCAGTGGCAGTCCTCTTTCCTTTACAGGCTGCACGGCGCCGTCAGATCGCCGTGCTCTCTGCACCTGCCTTCTCGGTTCCACGTGCCAGCGGGCACATCCGAGCCTTGCAGGGAGAGAAGACGCGGATAGTCGTCTCGCAGAAAAGAACGTGGCAGGGCGAAAAGATGTTCTTCCTTTGTTCTCCTCGTCACCCAGAGTGTGGTGCTGTACTGTGAGCCTCGGCCAGCGAAAGGCTAATCCATCCAGCGTTTCTCTCCTGATTCATTTCGCTGAGCGAGAGCAGAGGAAAATCCGTGCAGAGCACACTGTGGATGCGTGCAGTACACACGCTGAAGAGCTGCTGCACGGTTAAAGTCATCGCCGGGCTTCACTTCTGTCCAGAGCGCAGAAGGCCAAGAACGAAGCAGCTGGGCACGGGCTTCATGTACTCGGTGCACCGAATTTCAAATGTCCAGCCAAGAGCTTCTTCACAAGCCGATTCAGCTCAGAATGCTCTGACTGCTTCAGAAAGGAAGGAGCAGCCCTTGCACTCCTGGACACTAGCTGGCCACAAGCAGTTTCTTACACCTTCAGCGCTGCAGAGTCCATGCAGCTCGAGCACACCCAGAAGGACACGTCCAGAAAGAAGGCGTTCTTCAAGTACCCCCCTGCTCCAAGCTGCCTTGAAACTGAGCACAACACACTGCGGCTCGGCAGCTTCCTTCTCGCATAGACGTGCCGTCACCTTTTGCACGCTCGCAGCTCCCTTGCCCACTTGCAGCAGCTGCTAGCAAAGAAAAAGGCCCCAGAAGTAAAAGCCACTGCTGGACTGCACTTTCCCCGTTGCCTCACGTCAAGCCCCAGAAACTGTCCGCTGCACTCTCTATTTCCATTCTCCGCTGCCTCTACCACTGTCATCTCTGCATCTCGAAGCATAAACCCCGGCACAATTCTTTCCAGGGAACGCTGGGAGAGAACTAGGTAGCAGCACAAGTAGCTGCAAGTGGAATTTTCTGCTTTCAACTGCTAATTCGAATCCGAAAACAAGCGAGTGGCAGCCACGCGCTTCCTCTTGCAGCCTGGGCGACGCACACACCAGCTCGCTGCTCTGCCTTCATTCTTACGCTGTTCCTAGCAGGTCGCGCTTTCGTTTTGCTGGAGACGAACCGTCGTCTACTTCTCGCCCAGAGAGCACGGTGCCGGCAGCCGAATGCTGCAGGCTGCTGCTTCTGCCGAAACACGCCTGGGCTATGCAATGTCTCTCTAGCGCTGAAGCAGCACCACATTCTCTTTGCTTTGTAGCCAGCATCTTTACGGAAAGATTCTCGGCTACGTCTGGCACAGAGAGCACTTGTAGTTCAACGGGTTTGCCCAGAGCTTGCCCCCGACGCGTGGCAACTTGTATTTGCACCACATTCCAGTGGCAGTCCTCTTTCCTTTACAGGCTGCACGGCGCCGTCAGATCGCCGTGCTCTCTGCACCTGCCTTCTCGGTTCCACGTGCCAGCGGGCACATCCGAGCCTTGCAGGGAGAGAAGACGCGGATAGTCGTCTCGCAGAAAAGAACGTGGCAGGGCGAAAAGATGTTCTTCCTTTGTTCTCCTCGTCACCCAGAGTGTGGTGCTGTACTGTGAGCCTCGGCCAGCGAAAGGCTAATCCATCCAGCGTTTCTCTCCTGATTCATTTCGCTGAGCGAGAGCAGAGGAAAATCCGTGCAGAGCACACTGTGGATGCGTGCAGTACACACGCTGAAGAGCTGCTGCACGGTTAAAGTCATCGCCGGGCTTCACTTCTGTCCAGAGCGCAGAAGGCCAAGAACGAAGCAGCTGGGCACGGGCTTCATGTACTCGGTGCACCGAATTTCAAATGTCCAGCCAAGAGCTTCTTCACAAGCCGATTCAGCTCAGAATGCTCTGACTGCTTCAGAAAGGAAGGAGCAGCCCTTGCACTCCTGGACACTAGCTGGCCACAAGCAGTTTCTTACACCTTCAGCGCTGCAGAGTCCATGCAGCTCGAGCACACCCAGAAGGACACGTCCAGAAAGAAGGCGTTCTTCAAGTACCCCCCTGCTCCAAGCTGCCTTGAAACTGAGCACAACACACTGCGGCTCGGCAGCTTCCTTCTCGCGTAGACGTGCCGTCACCTTTTGCACGCTCGCAGCTCCCTTGCCCACTTGCAGCAGCTGCTAGCAAAGAAAAAGGCCCCAGAAGTAAAAGCCACTGCTGGACTGCACTTTCCCCGTTGCCTCACGTCAAGCCCCAGAAACTGTCCGCTGCACTCTCTATTTCCATTCTCCGCTGCCTCTACCACTGTCATCTCTGCATCTCGAAGCATAAACCCCGGCACAATTCTTTCCAGGGAACGCTGGGAGAGAACTAGGTAGCAGCACAAGTAGCTGCAAGTGGAATTTTCTGCTTTCAACTGCTAATTCGAATCCGAAAACAAGCGAGTGGCAGCCACGCGCTTCCTCTTGCAGCCTGGGCGACGCACACACCAGCTCGCTGCTCTGCCTTCATTCTTACGCTGTTCCTAGCAGGTCGCGCTTTCGTTTTGCTGGAGACGAACCGTCGTCTACTTCTCGCCCAGAGAGCACGGTGCCGGCAGCCGAATGCTGCAGGCTGCTGCTTCTGCCGAAACACGCCTGGGCTATGCAATGTCTCTCTAGCGCTGAAGCAGCACCACATTCTCTTTGCTTTGTAGCCAGCATCTTTACGGAAAGATTCTCGGCTACGTCTGGCACAGAGAGCACTTGTAGTTCAACGGGTTTGCCCAGAGCTTGCCCCCGACGCGTGGCAACTTGTATTTGCACCACATTCCAGTGGCAGTCCTCTTTCCTTTACAGGCTGCACGGCGCCGTCAGATCGCCGTGCTCTCTGCACCTGCCTTCTCGGTTCCACGTGCCAGCGGGCACATCCGAGCCTTGCAGGGAGAGAAGACGCGGATAGTCGTCTCGCAGAAAAGAACGTGGCAGGGCGAAAAGATGTTCTTCCTTTGTTCTCCTCGTCACCCAGAGTGTGGTGCTGTACTGTGAGCCTCGGCCAGCGAAAGGCTAATCCATCCAGCGTTTCTCTCCTGATTCATTTCGCTGAGCGAGAGCAGAGGAAAATCCGTGCAGAGCACACTGTGGATGCGTGCAGTACACACGCTGAAGAGCTGCTGCACGGTTAAAGTCATCGCCGGGCTTCACTTCTGTCCAGAGCGCAGAAGGCCAAGAACGAAGCAGCTGGGCACGGGCTTCATGTACTCGGTGCACCGAATTTCAAATGTCCAGCCAAGAGCTTCTTCACAAGCCGATTCAGCTCAGAATGCTCTGACTGCTTCAGAAAGGAAGGAGCAGCCCTTGCACTCCTGGACACTAGCTGGCCACAAGCAGTTTCTTACACCTTCAGCGCTGCAGAGTCCATGCAGCTCGAGCACACCCAGAAGGACACGTCCAGAAAGAAGGCGTTCTTCAAGTACCCCCCTGCTCCAAGCTGCCTTGAAACTGAGCACAACACACTGCGGCTCGGCAGCTTCCTTCTCGCGTAGACGTGCCGTCACCTTTTGCACGCTCGCAGCTCCCTTGCCCACTTGCAGCAGCTGCTAGCAAAGAAAAAGGCCCCAGAAGTAAAAGCCACTGCTGGACTGCACTTTCCCCGTTGCCTCACGTCAAGCCCCAGAAACTGTCCGCTGCACTCTCTATTTCCATTCTCCGCTGCCTCTACCACTGTCATCTCTGCATCTCGAAGCATAAACCCCGGCACAATTCTTTCCAGGGAACGCTGGGAGAGAACTAGGTAGCAGCACAAGTAGCTGCAAGTGGAATTTTCTGCTTTCAACTGCTAATTCGAATCCGAAAACAAGCGAGTGGCAGCCACGCGCTTCCTCTTGCAGCCTGGGCGACGCACACACCAGCTCGCTGCTCTGCCTTCATTCTTACGCTGTTCCTAGCAGGTCGCGCTTTCGTTTTGCTGGAGACGAACCGTCGTCTACTTCTCGCCCAGAGAGCACGGTGCCGGCAGCCGAATGCTGCAGGCTGCTGCTTCTGCCGAAACACGCCTGGGCTATGCAATGTCTCTCTAGCGCTGAAGCAGCACCACATTCTCTTTGCTTTGTAGCCAGCATCTTTACGGAAAGATTCTCGGCTACGTCTGGCACAGAGAGCACTTGTAGTTCAACGGGTTTGCCCAGAGCTTGCCCCCGACGCGTGGCAACTTGTATTTGCACCACATTCCAGTGGCAGTCCTCTTTCCTTTACAGGCTGCACGGCGCCGTCAGATCGCCGTGCTCTCTGCACCTGCCTTCTCGGTTCCACGTGCCAGCGGGCACATCCGAGCCTTGCAGGGAGAGAAGACGCGGATAGTCGTCTCGCAGAAAAGAACGTGGCAGGGCGAAAAGATGTTCTTCCTTTGTTCTCCTCGTCACCCAGAGTGTGGTGCTGTACTGTGAGCCTCGGCCAGCGAAAGGCTAATCCATCCAGCGTTTCTCTCCTGATTCATTTCGCTGAGCGAGAGCAGAGGAAAATCCGTGCAGAGCACACTGTGGATGCGTGCAGTACACACGCTGAAGAGCTGCTGCACGGTTAAAGTCATCGCCGGGCTTCACTTCTGTCCAGAGCGCAGAAGGCCAAGAACGAAGCAGCTGGGCACGGGCTTCATGTACTCGGTGCACCGAATTTCAAATGTCCAGCCAAGAGCTTCTTCACAAGCCGATTCAGCTCAGAATGCTCTGACTGCTTCAGAAAGGAAGGAGCAGCCCTTGCACTCCTGGACACTAGCTGGCCACAAGCAGTTTCTTACACCTTCAGCGCTGCAGAGTCCATGCAGCTCGAGCACACCCAGAAGGACACGTCCAGAAAGAAGGCGTTCTTCAAGTACCCCCCTGCTCCAAGCTGCCTTGAAACTGAGCACAACACACTGCGGCTCGGCAGCTTCCTTCTCGCGTAGACGTGCCGTCACCTTTTGCACGCTCGCAGCTCCCTTGCCCACTTGCAGCAGCTGCTAGCAAAGAAAAAGGCCCCAGAAGTAAAAGCCACTGCTGGACTGCACTTTCCCCGTTGCCTCACGTCAAGCCCCAGAAACTGTCCGCTGCACTCTCTATTTCCATTCTCCGCTGCCTCTACCACTGTCATCTCTGCATCTCGAAGCATAAACCCCGGCACAATTCTTTCCAGGGAACGCTGGGAGAGAACTAGGTAGCAGCACAAGTAGCTGCAAGTGGAATTTTCTGCTTTCAACTGCTAATTCGAATCCGAAAACAAGCGAGTGGCAGCCACGCGCTTCCTCTTGCAGCCTGGGCGACGCACACACCAGCTCGCTGCTCTGCCTTCATTCTTACGCTGTTCCTAGCAGGTCGCGCTTTCGTTTTGCTGGAGACGAACCGTCGTCTACTTCTCGCCCAGAGAGCACGGTGCCGGCAGCCGAATGCTGCAGGCTGCTGCTTCTGCCGAAACACGCCTGGGCTATGCAATGTCTCTCTAGCGCTGAAGCAGCACCACATTCTCTTTGCTTTGTAGCCAGCATCTTTACGGAAAGATTCTCGGCTACGTCTGGCACAGAGAGCACTTGTAGTTCAACGGGTTTGCCCAGAGCTTGCCCCCGACGCGTGGCAACTTGTATTTGCACCACATTCCAGTGGCAGTCCTCTTTCCTTTACAGGCTGCACGGCGCCGTCAGATCGCCGTGCTCTCTGCACCTGCCTTCTCGGTTCCACGTGCCAGCGGGCACATCCGAGCCTTGCAGGGAGAGAAGACGCGGATAGTCGTCTCGCAGAAAAGAACGTGGCAGGGCGAAAAGATGTTCTTCCTTTGTTCTCCTCGTCACCCAGAGTGTGGTGCTGTACTGTGAGCCTCGGCCAGCGAAAGGCTAATCCATCCAGCGTTTCTCTCCTGATTCATTTCGCTGAGCGAGAGCAGAGGAAAATCCGTGCAGAGCACACTGTGGATGCGTGCAGTACACACGCTGAAGAGCTGCTGCACGGTTAAAGTCATCGCCGGGCTTCACTTCTGTCCAGAGCGCAGAAGGCCAAGAACGAAGCAGCTGGGCACGGGCTTCATGTACTCGGTGCACCGAATTTCAAATGTCCAGCCAAGAGCTTCTTCACAAGCCGATTCAGCTCAGAATGCTCTGACTGCTTCAGAAAGGAAGGAGCAGCCCTTGCACTCCTGGACACTAGCTGGCCACAAGCAGTTTCTTACACCTTCAGCGCTGCAGAGTCCATGCAGCTCGAGCACACCCAGAAGGACACGTCCAGAAAGAAGGCGTTCTTCAAGTACCCCCCTGCTCCAAGCTGCCTTGAAACTGAGCACAACACACTGCGGCTCGGCAGCTTCCTTCTCGCGTAGACGTGCCGTCACCTTTTGCACTCTCGCAGCTCCCTTGCCCACTTGCAGCAGCTGCTAGCAAAGAAAAAGGCCCCAGAAGTAAAAGCCACTGCTGGACTGCACTTTCCCCGTTGCCTCACGTCAAGCCCCAGAAACTGTCCGCTGCACTCTCTATTTCCATTCTCCGCTGCCTCTACCACTGTCATCTCTGCATCTCGAAGCATAAACCCCGGCACAATTCTTTCCAGGGAACGCTGGGAGAGAACTAGGTAGCAGCACAAGTAGCTGCAAGTGGAATTTTCTGCTTTCAACTGCTAATTCGAATCCGAAAACAAGCGAGTGGCAGCCACGCGCTTCCTCTTGCAGCCTGGGCGACGCACACACCAGCTCGCTGCTCTGCCTTCATTCTTACGCTGTTCCTAGCAGGTCGCGCTTTCGTTTTGCTGGAGACGAACCGTCGTCTACTTCTCGCCCAGAGAGCACGGTGCCGGCAGCCGAATGCTGCAGGCTGCTGCTTCTGCCGAAACACGCCTGGGCTATGCAATGTCTCTCTAGCGCTGAAGCAGCACCACATTCTCTTTGCTTTGTAGCCAGCATCTTTACGGAAAGATTCTCGGCTACGTCTGGCACAGAGAGCACTTGTAGTTCAACGGGTTTGCCCAGAGCTTGCCCCCGACGCGTGGCAACTTGTATTTGCACCACATTCCAGTGGCAGTCCTCTTTCCTTTACAGGCTGCACGGCGCCGTCAGATCGCCGTGCTCTCTGCACCTGCCTTCTCGGTTCCACGTGCCAGCGGGCACATCCGAGCCTTGCAGGGAGAGAAGACGCGGATAGTCGTCTCGCAGAAAAGAACGTGGCAGGGCGAAAAGATGTTCTTCCTTTGTTCTCCTCGTCACCCAGAGTGTGGTGCTGTACTGTGAGCCTCGGCCAGCGAAAGGCTAATCCATCCAGCGTTTCTCTCCTGATTCATTTCGCTGAGCGAGAGCAGAGGAAAATCCGTGCAGAGCACACTGTGGATGCGTGCAGTACACACGCTGAAGAGCTGCTGCACGGTTAAAGTCATCGCCGGGCTTCACTTCTGTCCAGAGCGCAGAAGGCCAAGAACGAAGCAGCTGGGCACGGGCTTCATGTACTCGGTGCACCGAATTTCAAATGTCCAGCCAAGAGCTTCTTCACAAGCCGATTCAGCTCAGAATGCTCTGACTGCTTCAGAAAGGAAGGAGCAGCCCTTGCACTCCTGGACACTAGCTGGCCACAAGCAGTTTCTTACACCTTCAGCGCTGCAGAGTCCATGCAGCTCGAGCACACCCAGAAGGACACGTCCAGAAAGAAGGCGTTCTTCAAGTACCCCCCTGCTCCAAGCTGCCTTGAAACTGAGCACAACACACTGCGGCTCGGCAGCTTCCTTCTCGCGTAGACGTGCCGTCACCTTTTGCACTCTCGCAGCTCCCTTGCCCACTTGCAGCAGCTGCTAGCAAAGAAAAAGGCCCCAGAAGTAAAAGCCACTGCTGGACTGCACTTTCCCCGTTGCCTCACGTCAAGCCCCAGAAACTGTCCGCTGCACTCTCTATTTCCATTCTCCGCTGCCTCTACCACTGTCATCTCTGCATCTCGAAGCATAAACCCCGGCACAATTCTTTCCAGGGAACGCTGGGAGAGAACTAGGTAGCAGCACAAGTAGCTGCAAGTGGAATTTTCTGCTTTCAACTGCTAATTCGAATCCGAAAACAAGCGAGTGGCAGCCACGCGCTTCCTCTTGCAGCCTGGGCGACGCACACACCAGCTCGCTGCTCTGCCTTCATTCTTACGCTGTTCCTAGCAGGTCGCGCTTTCGTTTTGCTGGAGACGAACCGTCGTCTACTTCTCGCCCAGAGAGCACGGTGCCGGCAGCCGAATGCTGCAGGCTGCTGCTTCTGCCGAAACACGCCTGGGCTATGCAATGTCTCTCTAGCGCTGAAGCAGCACCACATTCTCTTTGCTTTGTAGCCAGCATCTTTACGGAAAGATTCTCGGCTACGTCTGGCACAGAGAGCACTTGTAGTTCAACGGGTTTGCCCAGAGCTTGCCCCCGACGCGTGGCAACTTGTATTTGCACCACATTCCAGTGGCAGTCCTCTTTCCTTTACAGGCTGCACGGCGCCGTCAGATCGCCGTGCTCTCTGCACCTGCCTTCTCGGTTCCACGTGCCAGCGGGCACATCCGAGCCTTGCAGGGAGAGAAGACGCGGATAGTCGTCTCGCAGAAAAGAACGTGGCAGGGCGAAAAGATGTTCTTCCTTTGTTCTCCTCGTCACCCAGAGTGTGGTGCTGTACTGTGAGCCTCGGCCAGCGAAAGGCTAATCCATCCAGCGTTTCTCTCCTGATTCATTTCGCTGAGCGAGAGCAGAGGAAAATCCGTGCAGAGCACACTGTGGATGCGTGCAGTACACACGCTGAAGAGCTGCTGCACGGTTAAAGTCATCGCCGGGCTTCACTTCTGTCCAGAGCGCAGAAGGCCAAGAACGAAGCAGCTGGGCACGGGCTTCATGTACTCGGTGCACCGAATTTCAAATGTCCAGCCAAGAGCTTCTTCACAAGCCGATTCAGCTCAGAATGCTCTGACTGCTTCAGAAAGGAAGGAGCAGCCCTTGCACTCCTGGACACTAGCTGGCCACAAGCAGTTTCTTACACCTTCAGCGCTGCAGAGTCCATGCAGCTCGAGCACACCCAGAAGGACACGTCCAGAAAGAAGGCGTTCTTCAAGTACCCCCCTGCTCCAAGCTGCCTTGAAACTGAGCACAACACACTGCGGCTCGGCAGCTTCCTTCTCGCATAGACGTGCCGTCACCTTTTGCACGCTCGCAGCTCCCTTGCCCACTTGCAGCAGCTGCTAGCAAAGAAAAAGGCCCCAGAAGTAAAAGCCACTGCTGGACTGCACTTTCCCCGTTGCCTCACGTCAAGCCCCAGAAACTGTCCGCTGCACTCTCTATTTCCATTCTCCGCTGCCTCTACCACTGTCATCTCTGCATCTCGAAGCATAAACCCCGGCACAATTCTTTCCAGGGAACGCTGGGAGAGAACTAGGTAGCAGCACAAGTAGCTGCAAGTGGAATTTTCTGCTTTCAACTGCTAATTCGAATCCGAAAACAAGCGAGTGGCAGCCACGCGCTTCCTCTTGCAGCCTGGGCGACGCACACACCAGCTCGCTGCTCTGCCTTCATTCTTACGCTGTTCCTAGCAGGTCGCGCTTTCGTTTTGCTGGAGACGAACCGTCGTCTACTTCTCGCCCAGAGAGCACGGTGCCGGCAGCCGAATGCTGCAGGCTGCTGCTTCTGCCGAAACACGCCTGGGCTATGCAATGTCTCTCTAGCGCTGAAGCAGCACCACATTCTCTTTGCTTTGTAGCCAGCATCTTTACGGAAAGATTCTCGGCTACGTCTGGCACAGAGAGCACTTGTAGTTCAACGGGTTTGCCCAGAGCTTGCCCCCGACGCGTGGCAACTTGTATTTGCACCACATTCCAGTGGCAGTCCTCTTTCCTTTACAGGCTGCACGGCGCCGTCAGATCGCCGTGCTCTCTGCACCTGCCTTCTCGGTTCCACGTGCCAGCGGGCACATCCGAGCCTTGCAGGGAGAGAAGACGCGGATAGTCGTCTCGCAGAAAAGAACGTGGCAGGGCGAAAAGATGTTCTTCCTTTGTTCTCCTCGTCACCCAGAGTGTGGTGCTGTACTGTGAGCCTCGGCCAGCGAAAGGCTAATCCATCCAGCGTTTCTCTCCTGATTCATTTCGCTGAGCGAGAGCAGAGGAAAATCCGTGCAGAGCACACTGTGGATGCGTGCAGTACACACGCTGAAGAGCTGCTGCACGGTTAAAGTCATCGCCGGGCTTCACTTCTGTCCAGAGCGCAGAAGGCCAAGAACGAAGCAGCTGGGCACGGGCTTCATGTACTCGGTGCACCGAATTTCAAATGTCCAGCCAAGAGCTTCTTCACAAGCCGATTCAGCTCAGAATGCTCTGACTGCTTCAGAAAGGAAGGAGCAGCCCTTGCACTCCTGGACACTAGCTGGCCACAAGCAGTTTCTTACACCTTCAGCGCTGCAGAGTCCATGCAGCTCGAGCACACCCAGAAGGACACGTCCAGAAAGAAGGCGTTCTTCAAGTACCCCCCTGCTCCAAGCTGCCTTGAAACTGAGCACAACACACTGCGGCTCGGCAGCTTCCTTCTCGCGTAGACGTGCCGTCACCTTTTGCACGCTCGCAGCTCCCTTGCCCACTTGCAGCAGCTGCTAGCAAAGAAAAAGGCCCCAGAAGTAAAAGCCACTGCTGGACTGCACTTTCCCCGTTGCCTCACGTCAAGCCCCAGAAACTGTCCGCTGCACTCTCTATTTCCATTCTCCGCTGCCTCTACCACTGTCATCTCTGCATCTCGAAGCATAAACCCCGGCACAATTCTTTCCAGGGAACGCTGGGAGAGAACTAGGTAGCAGCACAAGTAGCTGCAAGTGGAATTTTCTGCTTTCAACTGCTAATTCGAATCCGAAAACAAGCGAGTGGCAGCCACGCGCTTCCTCTTGCAGCCTGGGCGACGCACACACCAGCTCGCTGCTCTGCCTTCATTCTTACGCTGTTCCTAGCAGGTCGCGCTTTCGTTTTGCTGGAGACGAACCGTCGTCTACTTCTCGCCCAGAGAGCACGGTGCCGGCAGCCGAATGCTGCAGGCTGCTGCTTCTGCCGAAACACGCCTGGGCTATGCAATGTCTCTCTAGCGCTGAAGCAGCACCACATTCTCTTTGCTTTGTAGCCAGCATCTTTACGGAAAGATTCTCGGCTACGTCTGGCACAGAGAGCACTTGTAGTTCAACGGGTTTGCCCAGAGCTTGCCCCCGACGCGTGGCAACTTGTATTTGCACCACATTCCAGTGGCAGTCCTCTTTCCTTTACAGGCTGCACGGCGCCGTCAGATCGCCGTGCTCTCTGCACCTGCCTTCTCGGTTCCACGTGCCAGCGGGCACATCCGAGCCTTGCAGGGAGAGAAGACGCGGATAGTCGTCTCGCAGAAAAGAACGTGGCAGGGCGAAAAGATGTTCTTCCTTTGTTCTCCTCGTCACCCAGAGTGTGGTGCTGTACTGTGAGCCTCGGCCAGCGAAAGGCTAATCCATCCAGCGTTTCTCTCCTGATTCATTTCGCTGAGCGAGAGCAGAGGAAAATCCGTGCAGAGCACACTGTGGATGCGTGCAGTACACACGCTGAAGAGCTGCTGCACGGTTAAAGTCATCGCCGGGCTTCACTTCTGTCCAGAGCGCAGAAGGCCAAGAACGAAGCAGCTGGGCACGGGCTTCATGTACTCGGTGCACCGAATTTCAAATGTCCAGCCAAGAGCTTCTTCACAAGCCGATTCAGCTCAGAATGCTCTGACTGCTTCAGAAAGGAAGGAGCAGCCCTTGCACTCCTGGACACTAGCTGGCCACAAGCAGTTTCTTACACCTTCAGCGCTGCAGAGTCCATGCAGCTCGAGCACACCCAGAAGGACACGTCCAGAAAGAAGGCGTTCTTCAAGTACCCCCCTGCTCCAAGCTGCCTTGAAACTGAGCACAACACACTGCGGCTCGGCAGCTTCCTTCTCGCGTAGACGTGCCGTCACCTTTTGCACGCTCGCAGCTCCCTTGCCCACTTGCAGCAGCTGCTAGCAAAGAAAAAGGCCCCAGAAGTAAAAGCCACTGCTGGACTGCACTTTCCCCGTTGCCTCACGTCAAGCCCCAGAAACTGTCCGCTGCACTCTCTATTTCCATTCTCCGCTGCCTCTACCACTGTCATCTCTGCATCTCGAAGCATAAACCCCGGCACAATTCTTTCCAGGGAACGCTGGGAGAGAACTAGGTAGCAGCACAAGTAGCTGCAAGTGGAATTTTCTGCTTTCAACTGCTAATTCGAATCCGAAAACAAGCGAGTGGCAGCCACGCGCTTCCTCTTGCAGCCTGGGCGACGCACACACCAGCTCGCTGCTCTGCCTTCATTCTTACGCTGTTCCTAGCAGGTCGCGCTTTCGTTTTGCTGGAGACGAACCGTCGTCTACTTCTCGCCCAGAGAGCACGGTGCCGGCAGCCGAATGCTGCAGGCTGCTGCTTCTGCCGAAACACGCCTGGGCTATGCAATGTCTCTCTAGCGCTGAAGCAGCACCACATTCTCTTTGCTTTGTAGCCAGCATCTTTACGGAAAGATTCTCGGCTACGTCTGGCACAGAGAGCACTTGTAGTTCAACGGGTTTGCCCAGAGCTTGCCCCCGACGCGTGGCAACTTGTATTTGCACCACATTCCAGTGGCAGTCCTCTTTCCTTTACAGGCTGCACGGCGCCGTCAGATCGCCGTGCTCTCTGCACCTGCCTTCTCGGTTCCACGTGCCAGCGGGCACATCCGAGCCTTGCAGGGAGAGAAGACGCGGATAGTCGTCTCGCAGAAAAGAACGTGGCAGGGCGAAAAGATGTTCTTCCTTTGTTCTCCTCGTCACCCAGAGTGTGGTGCTGTACTGTGAGCCTCGGCCAGCGAAAGGCTAATCCATCCAGCGTTTCTCTCCTGATTCATTTCGCTGAGCGAGAGCAGAGGAAAATCCGTGCAGAGCACACTGTGGATGCGTGCAGTACACACGCTGAAGAGCTGCTGCACGGTTAAAGTCATCGCCGGGCTTCACTTCTGTCCAGAGCGCAGAAGGCCAAGAACGAAGCAGCTGGGCACGGGCTTCATGTACTCGGTGCACCGAATTTCAAATGTCCAGCCAAGAGCTTCTTCACAAGCCGATTCAGCTCAGAATGCTCTGACTGCTTCAGAAAGGAAGGAGCAGCCCTTGCACTCCTGGACACTAGCTGGCCACAAGCAGTTTCTTACACCTTCAGCGCTGCAGAGTCCATGCAGCTCGAGCACACCCAGAAGGACACGTCCAGAAAGAAGGCGTTCTTCAAGTACCCCCCTGCTCCAAGCTGCCTTGAAACTGAGCACAACACACTGCGGCTCGGCAGCTTCCTTCTCGCGTAGACGTGCCGTCACCTTTTGCACTCTCGCAGCTCCCTTGCCCACTTGCAGCAGCTGCTAGCAAAGAAAAAGGCCCCAGAAGTAAAAGCCACTGCTGGACTGCACTTTCCCCGTTGCCTCACGTCAAGCCCCAGAAACTGTCCGCTGCACTCTCTATTTCCATTCTCCGCTGCCTCTACCACTGTCATCTCTGCATCTCGAAGCATAAACCCCGGCACAATTCTTTCCAGGGAACGCTGGGAGAGAACTAGGTAGCAGCACAAGTAGCTGCAAGTGGAATTTTCTGCTTTCAACTGCTAATTCGAATCCGAAAACAAGCGAGTGGCAGCCACGCGCTTCCTCTTGCAGCCTGGGCGACGCACACACCAGCTCGCTGCTCTGCCTTCATTCTTACGCTGTTCCTAGCAGGTCGCGCTTTCGTTTTGCTGGAGACGAACCGTCGTCTACTTCTCGCCCAGAGAGCACGGTGCCGGCAGCCGAATGCTGCAGGCTGCTGCTTCTGCCGAAACACGCCTGGGCTATGCAATGTCTCTCTAGCGCTGAAGCAGCACCACATTCTCTTTGCTTTGTAGCCAGCATCTTTACGGAAAGATTCTCGGCTACGTCTGGCACAGAGAGCACTTGTAGTTCAACGGGTTTGCCCAGAGCTTGCCCCCGACGCGTGGCAACTTGTATTTGCACCACATTCCAGTGGCAGTCCTCTTTCCTTTACAGGCTGCACGGCGCCGTCAGATCGCCGTGCTCTCTGCACCTGCCTTCTCGGTTCCACGTGCCAGCGGGCACATCCGAGCCTTGCAGGGAGAGAAGACGCGGATAGTCGTCTCGCAGAAAAGAACGTGGCAGGGCGAAAAGATGTTCTTCCTTTGTTCTCCTCGTCACCCAGAGTGTGGTGCTGTACTGTGAGCCTCGGCCAGCGAAAGGCTAATCCATCCAGCGTTTCTCTCCTGATTCATTTCGCTGAGCGAGAGCAGAGGAAAATCCGTGCAGAGCACACTGTGGATGCGTGCAGTACACACGCTGAAGAGCTGCTGCACGGTTAAAGTCATCGCCGGGCTTCACTTCTGTCCAGAGCGCAGAAGGCCAAGAACGAAGCAGCTGGGCACGGGCTTCATGTACTCGGTGCACCGAATTTCAAATGTCCAGCCAAGAGCTTCTTCACAAGCCGATTCAGCTCAGAATGCTCTGACTGCTTCAGAAAGGAAGGAGCAGCCCTTGCACTCCTGGACACTAGCTGGCCACAAGCAGTTTCTTACACCTTCAGCGCTGCAGAGTCCATGCAGCTCGAGCACACCCAGAAGGACACGTCCAGAAAGAAGGCGTTCTTCAAGTACCCCCCTGCTCCAAGCTGCCTTGAAACTGAGCACAACACACTGCGGCTCGGCAGCTTCCTTCTCGCGTAGACGTGCCGTCACCTTTTGCACGCTCGCAGCTCCCTTGCCCACTTGCAGCAGCTGCTAGCAAAGAAAAAGGCCCCAGAAGTAAAAGCCACTGCTGGACTGCACTTTCCCCGTTGCCTCACGTCAAGCCCCAGAAACTGTCCGCTGCACTCTCTATTTCCATTCTCCGCTGCCTCTACCACTGTCATCTCTGCATCTCGAAGCATAAACCCCGGCACAATTCTTTCCAGGGAACGCTGGGAGAGAACTAGGTAGCAGCACAAGTAGCTGCAAGTGGAATTTTCTGCTTTCAACTGCTAATTCGAATCCGAAAACAAGCGAGTGGCAGCCACGCGCTTCCTCTTGCAGCCTGGGCGACGCACACACCAGCTCGCTGCTCTGCCTTCATTCTTACGCTGTTCCTAGCAGGTCGCGCTTTCGTTTTGCTGGAGACGAACCGTCGTCTACTTCTCGCCCAGAGAGCACGGTGCCGGCAGCCGAATGCTGCAGGCTGCTGCTTCTGCCGAAACACGCCTGGGCTATGCAATGTCTCTCTAGCGCTGAAGCAGCACCACATTCTCTTTGCTTTGTAGCCAGCATCTTTACGGAAAGATTCTCGGCTACGTCTGGCACAGAGAGCACTTGTAGTTCAACGGGTTTGCCCAGAGCTTGCCCCCGACGCGTGGCAACTTGTATTTGCACCACATTCCAGTGGCAGTCCTCTTTCCTTTACAGGCTGCACGGCGCCGTCAGATCGCCGTGCTCTCTGCACCTGCCTTCTCGGTTCCACGTGCCAGCGGGCACATCCGAGCCTTGCAGGGAGAGAAGACGCGGATAGTCGTCTCGCAGAAAAGAACGTGGCAGGGCGAAAAGATGTTCTTCCTTTGTTCTCCTCGTCACCCAGAGTGTGGTGCTGTACTGTGAGCCTCGGCCAGCGAAAGGCTAATCCATCCAGCGTTTCTCTCCTGATTCATTTCGCTGAGCGAGAGCAGAGGAAAATCCGTGCAGAGCACACTGTGGATGCGTGCAGTACACACGCTGAAGAGCTGCTGCACGGTTAAAGTCATCGCCGGGCTTCACTTCTGTCCAGAGCGCAGAAGGCCAAGAACGAAGCAGCTGGGCACGGGCTTCATGTACTCGGTGCACCGAATTTCAAATGTCCAGCCAAGAGCTTCTTCACAAGCCGATTCAGCTCAGAATGCTCTGACTGCTTCAGAAAGGAAGGAGCAGCCCTTGCACTCCTGGACACTAGCTGGCCACAAGCAGTTTCTTACACCTTCAGCGCTGCAGAGTCCATGCAGCTCGAGCACACCCAGAAGGACACGTCCAGAAAGAAGGCGTTCTTCAAGTACCCCCCTGCTCCAAGCTGCCTTGAAACTGAGCACAACACACTGCGGCTCGGCAGCTTCCTTCTCGCATAGACGTGCCGTCACCTTTTGCACGCTCGCAGCTCCCTTGCCCACTTGCAGCAGCTGCTAGCAAAGAAAAAGGCCCCAGAAGTAAAAGCCACTGCTGGACTGCACTTTCCCCGTTGCCTCACGTCAAGCCCCAGAAACTGTCCGCTGCACTCTCTATTTCCATTCTCCGCTGCCTCTACCACTGTCATCTCTGCATCTCGAAGCATAAACCCCGGCACAATTCTTTCCAGGGAACGCTGGGAGAGAACTAGGTAGCAGCACAAGTAGCTGCAAGTGGAATTTTCTGCTTTCAACTGCTAATTCGAATCCGAAAACAAGCGAGTGGCAGCCACGCGCTTCCTCTTGCAGCCTGGGCGACGCACACACCAGCTCGCTGCTCTGCCTTCATTCTTACGCTGTTCCTAGCAGGTCGCGCTTTCGTTTTGCTGGAGACGAACCGTCGTCTACTTCTCGCCCAGAGAGCACGGTGCCGGCAGCCGAATGCTGCAGGCTGCTGCTTCTGCCGAAACACGCCTGGGCTATGCAATGTCTCTCTAGCGCTGAAGCAGCACCACATTCTCTTTGCTTTGTAGCCAGCATCTTTACGGAAAGATTCTCGGCTACGTCTGGCACAGAGAGCACTTGTAGTTCAACGGGTTTGCCCAGAGCTTGCCCCCGACGCGTGGCAACTTGTATTTGCACCACATTCCAGTGGCAGTCCTCTTTCCTTTACAGGCTGCACGGCGCCGTCAGATCGCCGTGCTCTCTGCACCTGCCTTCTCGGTTCCACGTGCCAGCGGGCACATCCGAGCCTTGCAGGGAGAGAAGACGCGGATAGTCGTCTCGCAGAAAAGAACGTGGCAGGGCGAAAAGATGTTCTTCCTTTGTTCTCCTCGTCACCCAGAGTGTGGTGCTGTACTGTGAGCCTCGGCCAGCGAAAGGCTAATCCATCCAGCGTTTCTCTCCTGATTCATTTCGCTGAGCGAGAGCAGAGGAAAATCCGTGCAGAGCACACTGTGGATGCGTGCAGTACACACGCTGAAGAGCTGCTGCACGGTTAAAGTCATCGCCGGGCTTCACTTCTGTCCAGAGCGCAGAAGGCCAAGAACGAAGCAGCTGGGCACGGGCTTCATGTACTCGGTGCACCGAATTTCAAATGTCCAGCCAAGAGCTTCTTCACAAGCCGATTCAGCTCAGAATGCTCTGACTGCTTCAGAAAGGAAGGAGCAGCCCTTGCACTCCTGGACACTAGCTGGCCACAAGCAGTTTCTTACACCTTCAGCGCTGCAGAGTCCATGCAGCTCGAGCACACCCAGAAGGACACGTCCAGAAAGAAGGCGTTCTTCAAGTACCCCCCTGCTCCAAGCTGCCTTGAAACTGAGCACAACACACTGCGGCTCGGCAGCTTCCTTCTCGCGTAGACGTGCCGTCACCTTTTGCACGCTCGCAGCTCCCTTGCCCACTTGCAGCAGCTGCTAGCAAAGAAAAAGGCCCCAGAAGTAAAAGCCACTGCTGGACTGCACTTTCCCCGTTGCCTCACGTCAAGCCCCAGAAACTGTCCGCTGCACTCTCTATTTCCATTCTCCGCTGCCTCTACCACTGTCATCTCTGCATCTCGAAGCATAAACCCCGGCACAATTCTTTCCAGGGAACGCTGGGAGAGAACTAGGTAGCAGCACAAGTAGCTGCAAGTGGAATTTTCTGCTTTCAACTGCTAATTCGAATCCGAAAACAAGCGAGTGGCAGCCACGCGCTTCCTCTTGCAGCCTGGGCGACGCACACACCAGCTCGCTGCTCTGCCTTCATTCTTACGCTGTTCCTAGCAGGTCGCGCTTTCGTTTTGCTGGAGACGAACCGTCGTCTACTTCTCGCCCAGAGAGCACGGTGCCGGCAGCCGAATGCTGCAGGCTGCTGCTTCTGCCGAAACACGCCTGGGCTATGCAATGTCTCTCTAGCGCTGAAGCAGCACCACATTCTCTTTGCTTTGTAGCCAGCATCTTTACGGAAAGATTCTCGGCTACGTCTGGCACAGAGAGCACTTGTAGTTCAACGGGTTTGCCCAGAGCTTGCCCCCGACGCGTGGCAACTTGTATTTGCACCACATTCCAGTGGCAGTCCTCTTTCCTTTACAGGCTGCACGGCGCCGTCAGATCGCCGTGCTCTCTGCACCTGCCTTCTCGGTTCCACGTGCCAGCGGGCACATCCGAGCCTTGCAGGGAGAGAAGACGCGGATAGTCGTCTCGCAGAAAAGAACGTGGCAGGGCGAAAAGATGTTCTTCCTTTGTTCTCCTCGTCACCCAGAGTGTGGTGCTGTACTGTGAGCCTCGGCCAGCGAAAGGCTAATCCATCCAGCGTTTCTCTCCTGATTCATTTCGCTGAGCGAGAGCAGAGGAAAATCCGTGCAGAGCACACTGTGGATGCGTGCAGTACACACGCTGAAGAGCTGCTGCACGGTTAAAGTCATCGCCGGGCTTCACTTCTGTCCAGAGCGCAGAAGGCCAAGAACGAAGCAGCTGGGCACGGGCTTCATGTACTCGGTGCACCGAATTTCAAATGTCCAGCCAAGAGCTTCTTCACAAGCCGATTCAGCTCAGAATGCTCTGACTGCTTCAGAAAGGAAGGAGCAGCCCTTGCACTCCTGGACACTAGCTGGCCACAAGCAGTTTCTTACACCTTCAGCGCTGCAGAGTCCATGCAGCTCGAGCACACCCAGAAGGACACGTCCAGAAAGAAGGCGTTCTTCAAGTACCCCCCTGCTCCAAGCTGCCTTGAAACTGAGCACAACACACTGCGGCTCGGCAGCTTCCTTCTCGCGTAGACGTGCCGTCACCTTTTGCACTCTCGCAGCTCCCTTGCCCACTTGCAGCAGCTGCTAGCAAAGAAAAAGGCCCCAGAAGTAAAAGCCACTGCTGGACTGCACTTTCCCCGTTGCCTCACGTCAAGCCCCAGAAACTGTCCGCTGCACTCTCTATTTCCATTCTCCGCTGCCTCTACCACTGTCATCTCTGCATCTCGAAGCATAAACCCCGGCACAATTCTTTCCAGGGAACGCTGGGAGAGAACTAGGTAGCAGCACAAGTAGCTGCAAGTGGAATTTTCTGCTTTCAACTGCTAATTCGAATCCGAAAACAAGCGAGTGGCAGCCACGCGCTTCCTCTTGCAGCCTGGGCGACGCACACACCAGCTCGCTGCTCTGCCTTCATTCTTACGCTGTTCCTAGCAGGTCGCGCTTTCGTTTTGCTGGAGACGAACCGTCGTCTACTTCTCGCCCAGAGAGCACGGTGCCGGCAGCCGAATGCTGCAGGCTGCTGCTTCTGCCGAAACACGCCTGGGCTATGCAATGTCTCTCTAGCGCTGAAGCAGCACCACATTCTCTTTGCTTTGTAGCCAGCATCTTTACGGAAAGATTCTCGGCTACGTCTGGCACAGAGAGCACTTGTAGTTCAACGGGTTTGCCCAGAGCTTGCCCCCGACGCGTGGCAACTTGTATTTGCACCACATTCCAGTGGCAGTCCTCTTTCCTTTACAGGCTGCACGGCGCCGTCAGATCGCCGTGCTCTCTGCACCTGCCTTCTCGGTTCCACGTGCCAGCGGGCACATCCGAGCCTTGCAGGGAGAGAAGACGCGGATAGTCGTCTCGCAGAAAAGAACGTGGCAGGGCGAAAAGATGTTCTTCCTTTGTTCTCCTCGTCACCCAGAGTGTGGTGCTGTACTGTGAGCCTCGGCCAGCGAAAGGCTAATCCATCCAGCGTTTCTCTCCTGATTCATTTCGCTGAGCGAGAGCAGAGGAAAATCCGTGCAGAGCACACTGTGGATGCGTGCAGTACACACGCTGAAGAGCTGCTGCACGGTTAAAGTCATCGCCGGGCTTCACTTCTGTCCAGAGCGCAGAAGGCCAAGAACGAAGCAGCTGGGCACGGGCTTCATGTACTCGGTGCACCGAATTTCAAATGTCCAGCCAAGAGCTTCTTCACAAGCCGATTCAGCTCAGAATGCTCTGACTGCTTCAGAAAGGAAGGAGCAGCCCTTGCACTCCTGGACACTAGCTGGCCACAAGCAGTTTCTTACACCTTCAGCGCTGCAGAGTCCATGCAGCTCGAGCACACCCAGAAGGACACGTCCAGAAAGAAGGCGTTCTTCAAGTACCCCCCTGCTCCAAGCTGCCTTGAAACTGAGCACAACACACTGCGGCTCGGCAGCTTCCTTCTCGCATAGACGTGCCGTCACCTTTTGCACGCTCGCAGCTCCCTTGCCCACTTGCAGCAGCTGCTAGCAAAGAAAAAGGCCCCAGAAGTAAAAGCCACTGCTGGACTGCACTTTCCCCGTTGCCTCACGTCAAGCCCCAGAAACTGTCCGCTGCACTCTCTATTTCCATTCTCCGCTGCCTCTACCACTGTCATCTCTGCATCTCGAAGCATAAACCCCGGCACAATTCTTTCCAGGGAACGCTGGGAGAGAACTAGGTAGCAGCACAAGTAGCTGCAAGTGGAATTTTCTGCTTTCAACTGCTAATTCGAATCCGAAAACAAGCGAGTGGCAGCCACGCGCTTCCTCTTGCAGCCTGGGCGACGCACACACCAGCTCGCTGCTCTGCCTTCATTCTTACGCTGTTCCTAGCAGGTCGCGCTTTCGTTTTGCTGGAGACGAACCGTCGTCTACTTCTCGCCCAGAGAGCACGGTGCCGGCAGCCGAATGCTGCAGGCTGCTGCTTCTGCCGAAACACGCCTGGGCTATGCAATGTCTCTCTAGCGCTGAAGCAGCACCACATTCTCTTTGCTTTGTAGCCAGCATCTTTACGGAAAGATTCTCGGCTACGTCTGGCACAGAGAGCACTTGTAGTTCAACGGGTTTGCCCAGAGCTTGCCCCCGACGCGTGGCAACTTGTATTTGCACCACATTCCAGTGGCAGTCCTCTTTCCTTTACAGGCTGCACGGCGCCGTCAGATCGCCGTGCTCTCTGCACCTGCCTTCTCGGTTCCACGTGCCAGCGGGCACATCCGAGCCTTGCAGGGAGAGAAGACGCGGATAGTCGTCTCGCAGAAAAGAACGTGGCAGGGCGAAAAGATGTTCTTCCTTTGTTCTCCTCGTCACCCAGAGTGTGGTGCTGTACTGTGAGCCTCGGCCAGCGAAAGGCTAATCCATCCAGCGTTTCTCTCCTGATTCATTTCGCTGAGCGAGAGCAGAGGAAAATCCGTGCAGAGCACACTGTGGATGCGTGCAGTACACACGCTGAAGAGCTGCTGCACGGTTAAAGTCATCGCCGGGCTTCACTTCTGTCCAGAGCGCAGAAGGCCAAGAACGAAGCAGCTGGGCACGGGCTTCATGTACTCGGTGCACCGAATTTCAAATGTCCAGCCAAGAGCTTCTTCACAAGCCGATTCAGCTCAGAATGCTCTGACTGCTTCAGAAAGGAAGGAGCAGCCCTTGCACTCCTGGACACTAGCTGGCCACAAGCAGTTTCTTACACCTTCAGCGCTGCAGAGTCCATGCAGCTCGAGCACACCCAGAAGGACACGTCCAGAAAGAAGGCGTTCTTCAAGTACCCCCCTGCTCCAAGCTGCCTTGAAACTGAGCACAACACACTGCGGCTCGGCAGCTTCCTTCTCGCGTAGACGTGCCGTCACCTTTTGCACGCTCGCAGCTCCCTTGCCCACTTGCAGCAGCTGCTAGCAAAGAAAAAGGCCCCAGAAGTAAAAGCCACTGCTGGACTGCACTTTCCCCGTTGCCTCACGTCAAGCCCCAGAAACTGTCCGCTGCACTCTCTATTTCCATTCTCCGCTGCCTCTACCACTGTCATCTCTGCATCTCGAAGCATAAACCCCGGCACAATTCTTTCCAGGGAACGCTGGGAGAGAACTAGGTAGCAGCACAAGTAGCTGCAAGTGGAATTTTCTGCTTTCAACTGCTAATTCGAATCCGAAAACAAGCGAGTGGCAGCCACGCGCTTCCTCTTGCAGCCTGGGCGACGCACACACCAGCTCGCTGCTCTGCCTTCATTCTTACGCTGTTCCTAGCAGGTCGCGCTTTCGTTTTGCTGGAGACGAACCGTCGTCTACTTCTCGCCCAGAGAGCACGGTGCCGGCAGCCGAATGCTGCAGGCTGCTGCTTCTGCCGAAACACGCCTGGGCTATGCAATGTCTCTCTAGCGCTGAAGCAGCACCACATTCTCTTTGCTTTGTAGCCAGCATCTTTACGGAAAGATTCTCGGCTACGTCTGGCACAGAGAGCACTTGTAGTTCAACGGGTTTGCCCAGAGCTTGCCCCCGACGCGTGGCAACTTGTATTTGCACCACATTCCAGTGGCAGTCCTCTTTCCTTTACAGGCTGCACGGCGCCGTCAGATCGCCGTGCTCTCTGCACCTGCCTTCTCGGTTCCACGTGCCAGCGGGCACATCCGAGCCTTGCAGGGAGAGAAGACGCGGATAGTCGTCTCGCAGAAAAGAACGTGGCAGGGCGAAAAGATGTTCTTCCTTTGTTCTCCTCGTCACCCAGAGTGTGGTGCTGTACTGTGAGCCTCGGCCAGCGAAAGGCTAATCCATCCAGCGTTTCTCTCCTGATTCATTTCGCTGAGCGAGAGCAGAGGAAAATCCGTGCAGAGCACACTGTGGATGCGTGCAGTACACACGCTGAAGAGCTGCTGCACGGTTAAAGTCATCGCCGGGCTTCACTTCTGTCCAGAGCGCAGAAGGCCAAGAACGAAGCAGCTGGGCACGGGCTTCATGTACTCGGTGCACCGAATTTCAAATGTCCAGCCAAGAGCTTCTTCACAAGCCGATTCAGCTCAGAATGCTCTGACTGCTTCAGAAAGGAAGGAGCAGCCCTTGCACTCCTGGACACTAGCTGGCCACAAGCAGTTTCTTACACCTTCAGCGCTGCAGAGTCCATGCAGCTCGAGCACACCCAGAAGGACACGTCCAGAAAGAAGGCGTTCTTCAAGTACCCCCCTGCTCCAAGCTGCCTTGAAACTGAGCACAACACACTGCGGCTCGGCAGCTTCCTTCTCGCGTAGACGTGCCGTCACCTTTTGCACGCTCGCAGCTCCCTTGCCCACTTGCAGCAGCTGCTAGCAAAGAAAAAGGCCCCAGAAGTAAAAGCCACTGCTGGACTGCACTTTCCCCGTTGCCTCACGTCAAGCCCCAGAAACTGTCCGCTGCACTCTCTATTTCCATTCTCCGCTGCCTCTACCACTGTCATCTCTGCATCTCGAAGCATAAACCCCGGCACAATTCTTTCCAGGGAACGCTGGGAGAGAACTAGGTAGCAGCACAAGTAGCTGCAAGTGGAATTTTCTGCTTTCAACTGCTAATTCGAATCCGAAAACAAGCGAGTGGCAGCCACGCGCTTCCTCTTGCAGCCTGGGCGACGCACACACCAGCTCGCTGCTCTGCCTTCATTCTTACGCTGTTCCTAGCAGGTCGCGCTTTCGTTTTGCTGGAGACGAACCGTCGTCTACTTCTCGCCCAGAGAGCACGGTGCCGGCAGCCGAATGCTGCAGGCTGCTGCTTCTGCCGAAACACGCCTGGGCTATGCAATGTCTCTCTAGCGCTGAAGCAGCACCACATTCTCTTTGCTTTGTAGCCAGCATCTTTACGGAAAGATTCTCGGCTACGTCTGGCACAGAGAGCACTTGTAGTTCAACGGGTTTGCCCAGAGCTTGCCCCCGACGCGTGGCAACTTGTATTTGCACCACATTCCAGTGGCAGTCCTCTTTCCTTTACAGGCTGCACGGCGCCGTCAGATCGCCGTGCTCTCTGCACCTGCCTTCTCGGTTCCACGTGCCAGCGGGCACATCCGAGCCTTGCAGGGAGAGAAGACGCGGATAGTCGTCTCGCAGAAAAGAACGTGGCAGGGCGAAAAGATGTTCTTCCTTTGTTCTCCTCGTCACCCAGAGTGTGGTGCTGTACTGTGAGCCTCGGCCAGCGAAAGGCTAATCCATCCAGCGTTTCTCTCCTGATTCATTTCGCTGAGCGAGAGCAGAGGAAAATCCGTGCAGAGCACACTGTGGATGCGTGCAGTACACACGCTGAAGAGCTGCTGCACGGTTAAAGTCATCGCCGGGCTTCACTTCTGTCCAGAGCGCAGAAGGCCAAGAACGAAGCAGCTGGGCACGGGCTTCATGTACTCGGTGCACCGAATTTCAAATGTCCAGCCAAGAGCTTCTTCACAAGCCGATTCAGCTCAGAATGCTCTGACTGCTTCAGAAAGGAAGGAGCAGCCCTTGCACTCCTGGACACTAGCTGGCCACAAGCAGTTTCTTACACCTTCAGCGCTGCAGAGTCCATGCAGCTCGAGCACACCCAGAAGGACACGTCCAGAAAGAAGGCGTTCTTCAAGTACCCCCCTGCTCCAAGCTGCCTTGAAACTGAGCACAACACACTGCGGCTCGGCAGCTTCCTTCTCGCGTAGACGTGCCGTCACCTTTTGCACGCTCGCAGCTCCCTTGCCCACTTGCAGCAGCTGCTAGCAAAGAAAAAGGCCCCAGAAGTAAAAGCCACTGCTGGACTGCACTTTCCCCGTTGCCTCACGTCAAGCCCCAGAAACTGTCCGCTGCACTCTCTATTTCCATTCTCCGCTGCCTCTACCACTGTCATCTCTGCATCTCGAAGCATAAACCCCGGCACAATTCTTTCCAGGGAACGCTGGGAGAGAACTAGGTAGCAGCACAAGTAGCTGCAAGTGGAATTTTCTGCTTTCAACTGCTAATTCGAATCCGAAAACAAGCGAGTGGCAGCCACGCGCTTCCTCTTGCAGCCTGGGCGACGCACACACCAGCTCGCTGCTCTGCCTTCATTCTTACGCTGTTCCTAGCAGGTCGCGCTTTCGTTTTGCTGGAGACGAACCGTCGTCTACTTCTCGCCCAGAGAGCACGGTGCCGGCAGCCGAATGCTGCAGGCTGCTGCTTCTGCCGAAACACGCCTGGGCTATGCAATGTCTCTCTAGCGCTGAAGCAGCACCACATTCTCTTTGCTTTGTAGCCAGCATCTTTACGGAAAGATTCTCGGCTACGTCTGGCACAGAGAGCACTTGTAGTTCAACGGGTTTGCCCAGAGCTTGCCCCCGACGCGTGGCAACTTGTATTTGCACCACATTCCAGTGGCAGTCCTCTTTCCTTTACAGGCTGCACGGCGCCGTCAGATCGCCGTGCTCTCTGCACCTGCCTTCTCGGTTCCACGTGCCAGCGGGCACATCCGAGCCTTGCAGGGAGAGAAGACGCGGATAGTCGTCTCGCAGAAAAGAACGTGGCAGGGCGAAAAGATGTTCTTCCTTTGTTCTCCTCGTCACCCAGAGTGTGGTGCTGTACTGTGAGCCTCGGCCAGCGAAAGGCTAATCCATCCAGCGTTTCTCTCCTGATTCATTTCGCTGAGCGAGAGCAGAGGAAAATCCGTGCAGAGCACACTGTGGATGCGTGCAGTACACACGCTGAAGAGCTGCTGCACGGTTAAAGTCATCGCCGGGCTTCACTTCTGTCCAGAGCGCAGAAGGCCAAGAACGAAGCAGCTGGGCACGGGCTTCATGTACTCGGTGCACCGAATTTCAAATGTCCAGCCAAGAGCTTCTTCACAAGCCGATTCAGCTCAGAATGCTCTGACTGCTTCAGAAAGGAAGGAGCAGCCCTTGCACTCCTGGACACTAGCTGGCCACAAGCAGTTTCTTACACCTTCAGCGCTGCAGAGTCCATGCAGCTCGAGCACACCCAGAAGGACACGTCCAGAAAGAAGGCGTTCTTCAAGTACCCCCCTGCTCCAAGCTGCCTTGAAACTGAGCACAACACACTGCGGCTCGGCAGCTTCCTTCTCGCGTAGACGTGCCGTCACCTTTTGCACTCTCGCAGCTCCCTTGCCCACTTGCAGCAGCTGCTAGCAAAGAAAAAGGCCCCAGAAGTAAAAGCCACTGCTGGACTGCACTTTCCCCGTTGCCTCACGTCAAGCCCCAGAAACTGTCCGCTGCACTCTCTATTTCCATTCTCCGCTGCCTCTACCACTGTCATCTCTGCATCTCGAAGCATAAACCCCGGCACAATTCTTTCCAGGGAACGCTGGGAGAGAACTAGGTAGCAGCACAAGTAGCTGCAAGTGGAATTTTCTGCTTTCAACTGCTAATTCGAATCCGAAAACAAGCGAGTGGCAGCCACGCGCTTCCTCTTGCAGCCTGGGCGACGCACACACCAGCTCGCTGCTCTGCCTTCATTCTTACGCTGTTCCTAGCAGGTCGCGCTTTCGTTTTGCTGGAGACGAACCGTCGTCTACTTCTCGCCCAGAGAGCACGGTGCCGGCAGCCGAATGCTGCAGGCTGCTGCTTCTGCCGAAACACGCCTGGGCTATGCAATGTCTCTCTAGCGCTGAAGCAGCACCACATTCTCTTTGCTTTGTAGCCAGCATCTTTACGGAAAGATTCTCGGCTACGTCTGGCACAGAGAGCACTTGTAGTTCAACGGGTTTGCCCAGAGCTTGCCCCCGACGCGTGGCAACTTGTATTTGCACCACATTCCAGTGGCAGTCCTCTTTCCTTTACAGGCTGCACGGCGCCGTCAGATCGCCGTGCTCTCTGCACCTGCCTTCTCGGTTCCACGTGCCAGCGGGCACATCCGAGCCTTGCAGGGAGAGAAGACGCGGATAGTCGTCTCGCAGAAAAGAACGTGGCAGGGCGAAAAGATGTTCTTCCTTTGTTCTCCTCGTCACCCAGAGTGTGGTGCTGTACTGTGAGCCTCGGCCAGCGAAAGGCTAATCCATCCAGCGTTTCTCTCCTGATTCATTTCGCTGAGCGAGAGCAGAGGAAAATCCGTGCAGAGCACACTGTGGATGCGTGCAGTACACACGCTGAAGAGCTGCTGCACGGTTAAAGTCATCGCCGGGCTTCACTTCTGTCCAGAGCGCAGAAGGCCAAGAACGAAGCAGCTGGGCACGGGCTTCATGTACTCGGTGCACCGAATTTCAAATGTCCAGCCAAGAGCTTCTTCACAAGCCGATTCAGCTCAGAATGCTCTGACTGCTTCAGAAAGGAAGGAGCAGCCCTTGCACTCCTGGACACTAGCTGGCCACAAGCAGTTTCTTACACCTTCAGCGCTGCAGAGTCCATGCAGCTCGAGCACACCCAGAAGGACACGTCCAGAAAGAAGGCGTTCTTCAAGTACCCCCCTGCTCCAAGCTGCCTTGAAACTGAGCACAACACACTGCGGCTCGGCAGCTTCCTTCTCGCGTAGACGTGCCGTCACCTTTTGCACTCTCGCAGCTCCCTTGCCCACTTGCAGCAGCTGCTAGCAAAGAAAAAGGCCCCAGAAGTAAAAGCCACTGCTGGACTGCACTTTCCCCGTTGCCTCACGTCAAGCCCCAGAAACTGTCCGCTGCACTCTCTATTTCCATTCTCCGCTGCCTCTACCACTGTCATCTCTGCATCTCGAAGCATAAACCCCGGCACAATTCTTTCCAGGGAACGCTGGGAGAGAACTAGGTAGCAGCACAAGTAGCTGCAAGTGGAATTTTCTGCTTTCAACTGCTAATTCGAATCCGAAAACAAGCGAGTGGCAGCCACGCGCTTCCTCTTGCAGCCTGGGCGACGCACACACCAGCTCGCTGCTCTGCCTTCATTCTTACGCTGTTCCTAGCAGGTCGCGCTTTCGTTTTGCTGGAGACGAACCGTCGTCTACTTCTCGCCCAGAGAGCACGGTGCCGGCAGCCGAATGCTGCAGGCTGCTGCTTCTGCCGAAACACGCCTGGGCTATGCAATGTCTCTCTAGCGCTGAAGCAGCACCACATTCTCTTTGCTTTGTAGCCAGCATCTTTACGGAAAGATTCTCGGCTACGTCTGGCACAGAGAGCACTTGTAGTTCAACGGGTTTGCCCAGAGCTTGCCCCCGACGCGTGGCAACTTGTATTTGCACCACATTCCAGTGGCAGTCCTCTTTCCTTTACAGGCTGCACGGCGCCGTCAGATCGCCGTGCTCTCTGCACCTGCCTTCTCGGTTCCACGTGCCAGCGGGCACATCCGAGCCTTGCAGGGAGAGAAGACGCGGATAGTCGTCTCGCAGAAAAGAACGTGGCAGGGCGAAAAGATGTTCTTCCTTTGTTCTCCTCGTCACCCAGAGTGTGGTGCTGTACTGTGAGCCTCGGCCAGCGAAAGGCTAATCCATCCAGCGTTTCTCTCCTGATTCATTTCGCTGAGCGAGAGCAGAGGAAAATCCGTGCAGAGCACACTGTGGATGCGTGCAGTACACACGCTGAAGAGCTGCTGCACGGTTAAAGTCATCGCCGGGCTTCACTTCTGTCCAGAGCGCAGAAGGCCAAGAACGAAGCAGCTGGGCACGGGCTTCATGTACTCGGTGCACCGAATTTCAAATGTCCAGCCAAGAGCTTCTTCACAAGCCGATTCAGCTCAGAATGCTCTGACTGCTTCAGAAAGGAAGGAGCAGCCCTTGCACTCCTGGACACTAGCTGGCCACAAGCAGTTTCTTACACCTTCAGCGCTGCAGAGTCCATGCAGCTCGAGCACACCCAGAAGGACACGTCCAGAAAGAAGGCGTTCTTCAAGTACCCCCCTGCTCCAAGCTGCCTTGAAACTGAGCACAACACACTGCGGCTCGGCAGCTTCCTTCTCGCATAGACGTGCCGTCACCTTTTGCACGCTCGCAGCTCCCTTGCCCACTTGCAGCAGCTGCTAGCAAAGAAAAAGGCCCCAGAAGTAAAAGCCACTGCTGGACTGCACTTTCCCCGTTGCCTCACGTCAAGCCCCAGAAACTGTCCGCTGCACTCTCTATTTCCATTCTCCGCTGCCTCTACCACTGTCATCTCTGCATCTCGAAGCATAAACCCCGGCACAATTCTTTCCAGGGAACGCTGGGAGAGAACTAGGTAGCAGCACAAGTAGCTGCAAGTGGAATTTTCTGCTTTCAACTGCTAATTCG
Organism: Coloeus monedula; assembly: GCF_965178545.1. NCBI lineage: Eukaryota > Metazoa > Chordata > Aves > Passeriformes > Corvidae > Coloeus > Coloeus monedula. The sequence goes on along the minus strand of NW_028120661.1, from coordinate 146,114 downwards.
AATCCGAAAACAAGCGAGTGGCAGCCACGCGCTTCCTCTTGCAGCCTGGGCGACGCACACACCAGCTCGCTGCTCTGCCTTCATTCTTACGCTGTTCCTAGCAGGTCGCGCTTTCGTTTTGCTGGAGACGAACCGTCGTCTACTTCTCGCCCAGAGAGCACGGTGCCGGCAGCCGAATGCTGCAGGCTGCTGCTTCTGCCGAAACACGCCTGGGCTATGCAATGTCTCTCTAGCGCTGAAGCAGCACCACATTCTCTTTGCTTTGTAGCCAGCATCTTTACGGAAAGATTCTCGGCTACGTCTGGCACAGAGAGCACTTGTAGTTCAACGGGTTTGCCCAGAGCTTGCCCCCGACGCGTGGCAACTTGTATTTGCACCACATTCCAGTGGCAGTCCTCTTTCCTTTACAGGCTGCACGGCGCCGTCAGATCGCCGTGCTCTCTGCACCTGCCTTCTCGGTTCCACGTGCCAGCGGGCACATCCGAGCCTTGCAGGGAGAGAAGACGCGGATAGTCGTCTCGCAGAAAAGAACGTGGCAGGGCGAAAAGATGTTCTTCCTTTGTTCTCCTCGTCACCCAGAGTGTGGTGCTGTACTGTGAGCCTCGGCCAGCGAAAGGCTAATCCATCCAGCGTTTCTCTCCTGATTCATTTCGCTGAGCGAGAGCAGAGGAAAATCCGTGCAGAGCACACTGTGGATGCGTGCAGTACACACGCTGAAGAGCTGCTGCACGGTTAAAGTCATCGCCGGGCTTCACTTCTGTCCAGAGCGCAGAAGGCCAAGAACGAAGCAGCTGGGCACGGGCTTCATGTACTCGGTGCACCGAATTTCAAATGTCCAGCCAAGAGCTTCTTCACAAGCCGATTCAGCTCAGAATGCTCTGACTGCTTCAGAAAGGAAGGAGCAGCCCTTGCACTCCTGGACACTAGCTGGCCACAAGCAGTTTCTTACACCTTCAGCGCTGCAGAGTCCATGCAGCTCGAGCACACCCAGAAGGACACGTCCAGAAAGAAGGCGTTCTTCAAGTACCCCCCTGCTCCAAGCTGCCTTGAAACTGAGCACAACACACTGCGGCTCGGCAGCTTCCTTCTCGCGTAGACGTGCCGTCACCTTTTGCACGCTCGCAGCTCCCTTGCCCACTTGCAGCAGCTGCTAGCAAAGAAAAAGGCCCCAGAAGTAAAAGCCACTGCTGGACTGCACTTTCCCCGTTGCCTCACGTCAAGCCCCAGAAACTGTCCGCTGCACTCTCTATTTCCATTCTCCGCTGCCTCTACCACTGTCATCTCTGCATCTCGAAGCATAAACCCCGGCACAATTCTTTCCAGGGAACGCTGGGAGAGAACTAGGTAGCAGCACAAGTAGCTGCAAGTGGAATTTTCTGCTTTCAACTGCTAATTCGAATCCGAAAACAAGCGAGTGGCAGCCACGCGCTTCCTCTTGCAGCCTGGGCGACGCACACACCAGCTCGCTGCTCTGCCTTCATTCTTACGCTGTTCCTAGCAGGTCGCGCTTTCGTTTTGCTGGAGACGAACCGTCGTCTACTTCTCGCCCAGAGAGCACGGTGCCGGCAGCCGAATGCTGCAGGCTGCTGCTTCTGCCGAAACACGCCTGGGCTATGCAATGTCTCTCTAGCGCTGAAGCAGCACCACATTCTCTTTGCTTTGTAGCCAGCATCTTTACGGAAAGATTCTCGGCTACGTCTGGCACAGAGAGCACTTGTAGTTCAACGGGTTTGCCCAGAGCTTGCCCCCGACGCGTGGCAACTTGTATTTGCACCACATTCCAGTGGCAGTCCTCTTTCCTTTACAGGCTGCACGGCGCCGTCAGATCGCCGTGCTCTCTGCACCTGCCTTCTCGGTTCCACGTGCCAGCGGGCACATCCGAGCCTTGCAGGGAGAGAAGACGCGGATAGTCGTCTCGCAGAAAAGAACGTGGCAGGGCGAAAAGATGTTCTTCCTTTGTTCTCCTCGTCACCCAGAGTGTGGTGCTGTACTGTGAGCCTCGGCCAGCGAAAGGCTAATCCATCCAGCGTTTCTCTCCTGATTCATTTCGCTGAGCGAGAGCAGAGGAAAATCCGTGCAGAGCACACTGTGGATGCGTGCAGTACACACGCTGAAGAGCTGCTGCACGGTTAAAGTCATCGCCGGGCTTCACTTCTGTCCAGAGCGCAGAAGGCCAAGAACGAAGCAGCTGGGCACGGGCTTCATGTACTCGGTGCACCGAATTTCAAATGTCCAGCCAAGAGCTTCTTCACAAGCCGATTCAGCTCAGAATGCTCTGACTGCTTCAGAAAGGAAGGAGCAGCCCTTGCACTCCTGGACACTAGCTGGCCACAAGCAGTTTCTTACACCTTCAGCGCTGCAGAGTCCATGCAGCTCGAGCACACCCAGAAGGACACGTCCAGAAAGAAGGCGTTCTTCAAGTACCCCCCTGCTCCAAGCTGCCTTGAAACTGAGCACAACACACTGCGGCTCGGCAGCTTCCTTCTCGCGTAGACGTGCCGTCACCTTTTGCACGCTCGCAGCTCCCTTGCCCACTTGCAGCAGCTGCTAGCAAAGAAAAAGGCCCCAGAAGTAAAAGCCACTGCTGGACTGCACTTTCCCCGTTGCCTCACGTCAAGCCCCAGAAACTGTCCGCTGCACTCTCTATTTCCATTCTCCGCTGCCTCTACCACTGTCATCTCTGCATCTCGAAGCATAAACCCCGGCACAATTCTTTCCAGGGAACGCTGGGAGAGAACTAGGTAGCAGCACAAGTAGCTGCAAGTGGAATTTTCTGCTTTCAACTGCTAATTCGAATCCGAAAACAAGCGAGTGGCAGCCACGCGCTTCCTCTTGCAGCCTGGGCGACGCACACACCAGCTCGCTGCTCTGCCTTCATTCTTACGCTGTTCCTAGCAGGTCGCGCTTTCGTTTTGCTGGAGACGAACCGTCGTCTACTTCTCGCCCAGAGAGCACGGTGCCGGCAGCCGAATGCTGCAGGCTGCTGCTTCTGCCGAAACACGCCTGGGCTATGCAATGTCTCTCTAGCGCTGAAGCAGCACCACATTCTCTTTGCTTTGTAGCCAGCATCTTTACGGAAAGATTCTCGGCTACGTCTGGCACAGAGAGCACTTGTAGTTCAACGGGTTTGCCCAGAGCTTGCCCCCGACGCGTGGCAACTTGTATTTGCACCACATTCCAGTGGCAGTCCTCTTTCCTTTACAGGCTGCACGGCGCCGTCAGATCGCCGTGCTCTCTGCACCTGCCTTCTCGGTTCCACGTGCCAGCGGGCACATCCGAGCCTTGCAGGGAGAGAAGACGCGGATAGTCGTCTCGCAGAAAAGAACGTGGCAGGGCGAAAAGATGTTCTTCCTTTGTTCTCCTCGTCACCCAGAGTGTGGTGCTGTACTGTGAGCCTCGGCCAGCGAAAGGCTAATCCATCCAGCGTTTCTCTCCTGATTCATTTCGCTGAGCGAGAGCAGAGGAAAATCCGTGCAGAGCACACTGTGGATGCGTGCAGTACACACGCTGAAGAGCTGCTGCACGGTTAAAGTCATCGCCGGGCTTCACTTCTGTCCAGAGCGCAGAAGGCCAAGAACGAAGCAGCTGGGCACGGGCTTCATGTACTCGGTGCACCGAATTTCAAATGTCCAGCCAAGAGCTTCTTCACAAGCCGATTCAGCTCAGAATGCTCTGACTGCTTCAGAAAGGAAGGAGCAGCCCTTGCACTCCTGGACACTAGCTGGCCACAAGCAGTTTCTTACACCTTCAGCGCTGCAGAGTCCATGCAGCTCGAGCACACCCAGAAGGACACGTCCAGAAAGAAGGCGTTCTTCAAGTACCCCCCTGCTCCAAGCTGCCTTGAAACTGAGCACAACACACTGCGGCTCGGCAGCTTCCTTCTCGCGTAGACGTGCCGTCACCTTTTGCACGCTCGCAGCTCCCTTGCCCACTTGCAGCAGCTGCTAGCAAAGAAAAAGGCCCCAGAAGTAAAAGCCACTGCTGGACTGCACTTTCCCCGTTGCCTCACGTCAAGCCCCAGAAACTGTCCGCTGCACTCTCTATTTCCATTCTCCGCTGCCTCTACCACTGTCATCTCTGCATCTCGAAGCATAAACCCCGGCACAATTCTTTCCAGGGAACGCTGGGAGAGAACTAGGTAGCAGCACAAGTAGCTGCAAGTGGAATTTTCTGCTTTCAACTGCTAATTCGAATCCGAAAACAAGCGAGTGGCAGCCACGCGCTTCCTCTTGCAGCCTGGGCGACGCACACACCAGCTCGCTGCTCTGCCTTCATTCTTACGCTGTTCCTAGCAGGTCGCGCTTTCGTTTTGCTGGAGACGAACCGTCGTCTACTTCTCGCCCAGAGAGCACGGTGCCGGCAGCCGAATGCTGCAGGCTGCTGCTTCTGCCGAAACACGCCTGGGCTATGCAATGTCTCTCTAGCGCTGAAGCAGCACCACATTCTCTTTGCTTTGTAGCCAGCATCTTTACGGAAAGATTCTCGGCTACGTCTGGCACAGAGAGCACTTGTAGTTCAACGGGTTTGCCCAGAGCTTGCCCCCGACGCGTGGCAACTTGTATTTGCACCACATTCCAGTGGCAGTCCTCTTTCCTTTACAGGCTGCACGGCGCCGTCAGATCGCCGTGCTCTCTGCACCTGCCTTCTCGGTTCCACGTGCCAGCGGGCACATCCGAGCCTTGCAGGGAGAGAAGACGCGGATAGTCGTCTCGCAGAAAAGAACGTGGCAGGGCGAAAAGATGTTCTTCCTTTGTTCTCCTCGTCACCCAGAGTGTGGTGCTGTACTGTGAGCCTCGGCCAGCGAAAGGCTAATCCATCCAGCGTTTCTCTCCTGATTCATTTCGCTGAGCGAGAGCAGAGGAAAATCCGTGCAGAGCACACTGTGGATGCGTGCAGTACACACGCTGAAGAGCTGCTGCACGGTTAAAGTCATCGCCGGGCTTCACTTCTGTCCAGAGCGCAGAAGGCCAAGAACGAAGCAGCTGGGCACGGGCTTCATGTACTCGGTGCACCGAATTTCAAATGTCCAGCCAAGAGCTTCTTCACAAGCCGATTCAGCTCAGAATGCTCTGACTGCTTCAGAAAGGAAGGAGCAGCCCTTGCACTCCTGGACACTAGCTGGCCACAAGCAGTTTCTTACACCTTCAGCGCTGCAGAGTCCATGCAGCTCGAGCACACCCAGAAGGACACGTCCAGAAAGAAGGCGTTCTTCAAGTACCCCCCTGCTCCAAGCTGCCTTGAAACTGAGCACAACACACTGCGGCTCGGCAGCTTCCTTCTCGCGTAGACGTGCCGTCACCTTTTGCACTCTCGCAGCTCCCTTGCCCACTTGCAGCAGCTGCTAGCAAAGAAAAAGGCCCCAGAAGTAAAAGCCACTGCTGGACTGCACTTTCCCCGTTGCCTCACGTCAAGCCCCAGAAACTGTCCGCTGCACTCTCTATTTCCATTCTCCGCTGCCTCTACCACTGTCATCTCTGCATCTCGAAGCATAAACCCCGGCACAATTCTTTCCAGGGAACGCTGGGAGAGAACTAGGTAGCAGCACAAGTAGCTGCAAGTGGAATTTTCTGCTTTCAACTGCTAATTCGAATCCGAAAACAAGCGAGTGGCAGCCACGCGCTTCCTCTTGCAGCCTGGGCGACGCACACACCAGCTCGCTGCTCTGCCTTCATTCTTACGCTGTTCCTAGCAGGTCGCGCTTTCGTTTTGCTGGAGACGAACCGTCGTCTACTTCTCGCCCAGAGAGCACGGTGCCGGCAGCCGAATGCTGCAGGCTGCTGCTTCTGCCGAAACACGCCTGGGCTATGCAATGTCTCTCTAGCGCTGAAGCAGCACCACATTCTCTTTGCTTTGTAGCCAGCATCTTTACGGAAAGATTCTCGGCTACGTCTGGCACAGAGAGCACTTGTAGTTCAACGGGTTTGCCCAGAGCTTGCCCCCGACGCGTGGCAACTTGTATTTGCACCACATTCCAGTGGCAGTCCTCTTTCCTTTACAGGCTGCACGGCGCCGTCAGATCGCCGTGCTCTCTGCACCTGCCTTCTCGGTTCCACGTGCCAGCGGGCACATCCGAGCCTTGCAGGGAGAGAAGACGCGGATAGTCGTCTCGCAGAAAAGAACGTGGCAGGGCGAAAAGATGTTCTTCCTTTGTTCTCCTCGTCACCCAGAGTGTGGTGCTGTACTGTGAGCCTCGGCCAGCGAAAGGCTAATCCATCCAGCGTTTCTCTCCTGATTCATTTCGCTGAGCGAGAGCAGAGGAAAATCCGTGCAGAGCACACTGTGGATGCGTGCAGTACACACGCTGAAGAGCTGCTGCACGGTTAAAGTCATCGCCGGGCTTCACTTCTGTCCAGAGCGCAGAAGGCCAAGAACGAAGCAGCTGGGCACGGGCTTCATGTACTCGGTGCACCGAATTTCAAATGTCCAGCCAAGAGCTTCTTCACAAGCCGATTCAGCTCAGAATGCTCTGACTGCTTCAGAAAGGAAGGAGCAGCCCTTGCACTCCTGGACACTAGCTGGCCACAAGCAGTTTCTTACACCTTCAGCGCTGCAGAGTCCATGCAGCTCGAGCACACCCAGAAGGACACGTCCAGAAAGAAGGCGTTCTTCAAGTACCCCCCTGCTCCAAGCTGCCTTGAAACTGAGCACAACACACTGCGGCTCGGCAGCTTCCTTCTCGCGTAGACGTGCCGTCACCTTTTGCACGCTCGCAGCTCCCTTGCCCACTTGCAGCAGCTGCTAGCAAAGAAAAAGGCCCCAGAAGTAAAAGCCACTGCTGGACTGCACTTTCCCCGTTGCCTCACGTCAAGCCCCAGAAACTGTCCGCTGCACTCTCTATTTCCATTCTCCGCTGCCTCTACCACTGTCATCTCTGCATCTCGAAGCATAAACCCCGGCACAATTCTTTCCAGGGAACGCTGGGAGAGAACTAGGTAGCAGCACAAGTAGCTGCAAGTGGAATTTTCTGCTTTCAACTGCTAATTCGAATCCGAAAACAAGCGAGTGGCAGCCACGCGCTTCCTCTTGCAGCCTGGGCGACGCACACACCAGCTCGCTGCTCTGCCTTCATTCTTACGCTGTTCCTAGCAGGTCGCGCTTTCGTTTTGCTGGAGACGAACCGCCGTCTACTTCTCGCCCAGAGAGCACGGTGCCGGCAGCCGAATGCTGCAGGCTGCTGCTTCTGCCGAAACACGCCTGGGCTATGCAATGTCTCTCTAGCGCTGAAGCAGCACCACATTCTCTTTGCTTTGTAGCCAGCATCTTTACGGAAAGATTCTCGGCTACGTCTGGCACAGAGAGCACTTGTAGTTCAACGGGTTTGCCCAGAGCTTGCCCCCGACGCGTGGCAACTTGTATTTGCACCACATTCCAGTGGCAGTCCTCTTTCCTTTACAGGCTGCACGGCGCCGTCAGATCGCCGTGCTCTCTGCACCTGCCTTCTCGGTTCCACGTGCCAGCGGGCACATCCGAGCCTTGCAGGGAGAGAAGACGCGGATAGTCGTCTCGCAGAAAAGAACGTGGCAGGGCGAAAAGATGTTCTTCCTTTGTTCTCCTCGTCACCCAGAGTGTGGTGCTGTACTGTGAGCCTCGGCCAGCGAAAGGCTAATCCATCCAGCGTTTCTCTCCTGATTCATTTCGCTGAGCGAGAGCAGAGGAAAATCCGTGCAGAGCACACTGTGGATGCGTGCAGTACACACGCTGAAGAGCTGCTGCACGGTTAAAGTCATCGCCGGGCTTCACTTCTGTCCAGAGCGCAGAAGGCCAAGAACGAAGCAGCTGGGCACGGGCTTCATGTACTCGGTGCACCGAATTTCAAATGTCCAGCCAAGAGCTTCTTCACAAGCCGATTCAGCTCAGAATGCTCTGACTGCTTCAGAAAGGAAGGAGCAGCCCTTGCACTCCTGGACACTAGCTGGCCACAAGCAGTTTCTTACACCTTCAGCGCTGCAGAGTCCATGCAGCTCGAGCACACCCAGAAGGACACGTCCAGAAAGAAGGCGTTCTTCAAGTACCCCCCTGCTCCAAGCTGCCTTGAAACTGAGCACAACACACTGCGGCTCGGCAGCTTCCTTCTCGCGTAGACGTGCCGTCACCTTTTGCACTCTCGCAGCTCCCTTGCCCACTTGCAGCAGCTGCTAGCAAAGAAAAAGGCCCCAGAAGTAAAAGCCACTGCTGGACTGCACTTTCCCCGTTGCCTCACGTCAAGCCCCAGAAACTGTCCGCTGCACTCTCTATTTCCATTCTCCGCTGCCTCTACCACTGTCATCTCTGCATCTCGAAGCATAAACCCCGGCACAATTCTTTCCAGGGAACGCTGGGAGAGAACTAGGTAGCAGCACAAGTAGCTGCAAGTGGAATTTTCTGCTTTCAACTGCTAATTCGAATCCGAAAACAAGCGAGTGGCAGCCACGCGCTTCCTCTTGCAGCCTGGGCGACGCACACACCAGCTCGCTGCTCTGCCTTCATTCTTACGCTGTTCCTAGCAGGTCGCGCTTTCGTTTTGCTGGAGACGAACCGTCGTCTACTTCTCGCCCAGAGAGCACGGTGCCGGCAGCCGAATGCTGCAGGCTGCTGCTTCTGCCGAAACACGCCTGGGCTATGCAATGTCTCTCTAGCGCTGAAGCAGCACCACATTCTCTTTGCTTTGTAGCCAGCATCTTTACGGAAAGATTCTCGGCTACGTCTGGCACAGAGAGCACTTGTAGTTCAACGGGTTTGCCCAGAGCTTGCCCCCGACGCGTGGCAACTTGTATTTGCACCACATTCCAGTGGCAGTCCTCTTTCCTTTACAGGCTGCACGGCGCCGTCAGATCGCCGTGCTCTCTGCACCTGCCTTCTCGGTTCCACGTGCCAGCGGGCACATCCGAGCCTTGCAGGGAGAGAAGACGCGGATAGTCGTCTCGCAGAAAAGAACGTGGCAGGGCGAAAAGATGTTCTTCCTTTGTTCTCCTCGTCACCCAGAGTGTGGTGCTGTACTGTGAGCCTCGGCCAGCGAAAGGCTAATCCATCCAGCGTTTCTCTCCTGATTCATTTCGCTGAGCGAGAGCAGAGGAAAATCCGTGCAGAGCACACTGTGGATGCGTGCAGTACACACGCTGAAGAGCTGCTGCACGGTTAAAGTCATCGCCGGGCTTCACTTCTGTCCAGAGCGCAGAAGGCCAAGAACGAAGCAGCTGGGCACGGGCTTCATGTACTCGGTGCACCGAATTTCAAATGTCCAGCCAAGAGCTTCTTCACAAGCCGATTCAGCTCAGAATGCTCTGACTGCTTCAGAAAGGAAGGAGCAGCCCTTGCACTCCTGGACACTAGCTGGCCACAAGCAGTTTCTTACACCTTCAGCGCTGCAGAGTCCATGCAGCTCGAGCACACCCAGAAGGACACGTCCAGAAAGAAGGCGTTCTTCAAGTACCCCCCTGCTCCAAGCTGCCTTGAAACTGAGCACAACACACTGCGGCTCGGCAGCTTCCTTCTCGCGTAGACGTGCCGTCACCTTTTGCACGCTCGCAGCTCCCTTGCCCACTTGCAGCAGCTGCTAGCAAAGAAAAAGGCCCCAGAAGTAAAAGCCACTGCTGGACTGCACTTTCCCCGTTGCCTCACGTCAAGCCCCAGAAACTGTCCGCTGCACTCTCTATTTCCATTCTCCGCTGCCTCTACCACTGTCATCTCTGCATCTCGAAGCATAAACCCCGGCACAATTCTTTCCAGGGAACGCTGGGAGAGAACTAGGTAGCAGCACAAGTAGCTGCAAGTGGAATTTTCTGCTTTCAACTGCTAATTCGAATCCGAAAACAAGCGAGTGGCAGCCACGCGCTTCCTCTTGCAGCCTGGGCGACGCACACACCAGCTCGCTGCTCTGCCTTCATTCTTACGCTGTTCCTAGCAGGTCGCGCTTTCGTTTTGCTGGAGACGAACCGTCGTCTACTTCTCGCCCAGAGAGCACGGTGCCGGCAGCCGAATGCTGCAGGCTGCTGCTTCTGCCGAAACACGCCTGGGCTATGCAATGTCTCTCTAGCGCTGAAGCAGCACCACATTCTCTTTGCTTTGTAGCCAGCATCTTTACGGAAAGATTCTCGGCTACGTCTGGCACAGAGAGCACTTGTAGTTCAACGGGTTTGCCCAGAGCTTGCCCCCGACGCGTGGCAACTTGTATTTGCACCACATTCCAGTGGCAGTCCTCTTTCCTTTACAGGCTGCACGGCGCCGTCAGATCGCCGTGCTCTCTGCACCTGCCTTCTCGGTTCCACGTGCCAGCGGGCACATCCGAGCCTTGCAGGGAGAGAAGACGCGGATAGTCGTCTCGCAGAAAAGAACGTGGCAGGGCGAAAAGATGTTCTTCCTTTGTTCTCCTCGTCACCCAGAGTGTGGTGCTGTACTGTGAGCCTCGGCCAGCGAAAGGCTAATCCATCCAGCGTTTCTCTCCTGATTCATTTCGCTGAGCGAGAGCAGAGGAAAATCCGTGCAGAGCACACTGTGGATGCGTGCAGTACACACGCTGAAGAGCTGCTGCACGGTTAAAGTCATCGCCGGGCTTCACTTCTGTCCAGAGCGCAGAAGGCCAAGAACGAAGCAGCTGGGCACGGGCTTCATGTACTCGGTGCACCGAATTTCAAATGTCCAGCCAAGAGCTTCTTCACAAGCCGATTCAGCTCAGAATGCTCTGACTGCTTCAGAAAGGAAGGAGCAGCCCTTGCACTCCTGGACACTAGCTGGCCACAAGCAGTTTCTTACACCTTCAGCGCTGCAGAGTCCATGCAGCTCGAGCACACCCAGAAGGACACGTCCAGAAAGAAGGCGTTCTTCAAGTACCCCCCTGCTCCAAGCTGCCTTGAAACTGAGCACAACACACTGCGGCTCGGCAGCTTCCTTCTCGCGTAGACGTGCCGTCACCTTTTGCACGCTCGCAGCTCCCTTGCCCACTTGCAGCAGCTGCTAGCAAAGAAAAAGGCCCCAGAAGTAAAAGCCACTGCTGGACTGCACTTTCCCCGTTGCCTCACGTCAAGCCCCAGAAACTGTCCGCTGCACTCTCTATTTCCATTCTCCGCTGCCTCTACCACTGTCATCTCTGCATCTCGAAGCATAAACCCCGGCACAATTCTTTCCAGGGAACGCTGGGAGAGAACTAGGTAGCAGCACAAGTAGCTGCAAGTGGAATTTTCTGCTTTCAACTGCTAATTCGAATCCGAAAACAAGCGAGTGGCAGCCACGCGCTTCCTCTTGCAGCCTGGGCGACGCACACACCAGCTCGCTGCTCTGCCTTCATTCTTACGCTGTTCCTAGCAGGTCGCGCTTTCGTTTTGCTGGAGACGAACCGTCGTCTACTTCTCGCCCAGAGAGCACGGTGCCGGCAGCCGAATGCTGCAGGCTGCTGCTTCTGCCGAAACACGCCTGGGCTATGCAATGTCTCTCTAGCGCTGAAGCAGCACCACATTCTCTTTGCTTTGTAGCCAGCATCTTTACGGAAAGATTCTCGGCTACGTCTGGCACAGAGAGCACTTGTAGTTCAACGGGTTTGCCCAGAGCTTGCCCCCGACGCGTGGCAACTTGTATTTGCACCACATTCCAGTGGCAGTCCTCTTTCCTTTACAGGCTGCACGGCGCCGTCAGATCGCCGTGCTCTCTGCACCTGCCTTCTCGGTTCCACGTGCCAGCGGGCACATCCGAGCCTTGCAGGGAGAGAAGACGCGGATAGTCGTCTCGCAGAAAAGAACGTGGCAGGGCGAAAAGATGTTCTTCCTTTGTTCTCCTCGTCACCCAGAGTGTGGTGCTGTACTGTGAGCCTCGGCCAGCGAAAGGCTAATCCATCCAGCGTTTCTCTCCTGATTCATTTCGCTGAGCGAGAGCAGAGGAAAATCCGTGCAGAGCACACTGTGGATGCGTGCAGTACACACGCTGAAGAGCTGCTGCACGGTTAAAGTCATCGCCGGGCTTCACTTCTGTCCAGAGCGCAGAAGGCCAAGAACGAAGCAGCTGGGCACGGGCTTCATGTACTCGGTGCACCGAATTTCAAATGTCCAGCCAAGAGCTTCTTCACAAGCCGATTCAGCTCAGAATGCTCTGACTGCTTCAGAAAGGAAGGAGCAGCCCTTGCACTCCTGGACACTAGCTGGCCACAAGCAGTTTCTTACACCTTCAGCGCTGCAGAGTCCATGCAGCTCGAGCACACCCAGAAGGACACGTCCAGAAAGAAGGCGTTCTTCAAGTACCCCCCTGCTCCAAGCTGCCTTGAAACTGAGCACAACACACTGCGGCTCGGCAGCTTCCTTCTCGCGTAGACGTGCCGTCACCTTTTGCACTCTCGCAGCTCCCTTGCCCACTTGCAGCAGCTGCTAGCAAAGAAAAAGGCCCCAGAAGTAAAAGCCACTGCTGGACTGCACTTTCCCCGTTGCCTCACGTCAAGCCCCAGAAACTGTCCGCTGCACTCTCTATTTCCATTCTCCGCTGCCTCTACCACTGTCATCTCTGCATCTCGAAGCATAAACCCCGGCACAATTCTTTCCAGGGAACGCTGGGAGAGAACTAGGTAGCAGCACAAGTAGCTGCAAGTGGAATTTTCTGCTTTCAACTGCTAATTCGAATCCGAAAACAAGCGAGTGGCAGCCACGCGCTTCCTCTTGCAGCCTGGGCGACGCACACACCAGCTCGCTGCTCTGCCTTCATTCTTACGCTGTTCCTAGCAGGTCGCGCTTTCGTTTTGCTGGAGACGAACCGTCGTCTACTTCTCGCCCAGAGAGCACGGTGCCGGCAGCCGAATGCTGCAGGCTGCTGCTTCTGCCGAAACACGCCTGGGCTATGCAATGTCTCTCTAGCGCTGAAGCAGCACCACATTCTCTTTGCTTTGTAGCCAGCATCTTTACGGAAAGATTCTCGGCTACGTCTGGCACAGAGAGCACTTGTAGTTCAACGGGTTTGCCCAGAGCTTGCCCCCGACGCGTGGCAACTTGTATTTGCACCACATTCCAGTGGCAGTCCTCTTTCCTTTACAGGCTGCACGGCGCCGTCAGATCGCCGTGCTCTCTGCACCTGCCTTCTCGGTTCCACGTGCCAGCGGGCACATCCGAGCCTTGCAGGGAGAGAAGACGCGGATAGTCGTCTCGCAGAAAAGAACGTGGCAGGGCGAAAAGATGTTCTTCCTTTGTTCTCCTCGTCACCCAGAGTGTGGTGCTGTACTGTGAGCCTCGGCCAGCGAAAGGCTAATCCATCCAGCGTTTCTCTCCTGATTCATTTCGCTGAGCGAGAGCAGAGGAAAATCCGTGCAGAGCACACTGTGGATGCGTGCAGTACACACGCTGAAGAGCTGCTGCACGGTTAAAGTCATCGCCGGGCTTCACTTCTGTCCAGAGCGCAGAAGGCCAAGAACGAAGCAGCTGGGCACGGGCTTCATGTACTCGGTGCACCGAATTTCAAATGTCCAGCCAAGAGCTTCTTCACAAGCCGATTCAGCTCAGAATGCTCTGACTGCTTCAGAAAGGAAGGAGCAGCCCTTGCACTCCTGGACACTAGCTGGCCACAAGCAGTTTCTTACACCTTCAGCGCTGCAGAGTCCATGCAGCTCGAGCACACCCAGAAGGACACGTCCAGAAAGAAGGCGTTCTTCAAGTACCCCCCTGCTCCAAGCTGCCTTGAAACTGAGCACAACACACTGCGGCTCGGCAGCTTCCTTCTCGCGTAGACGTGCCGTCACCTTTTGCACGCTCGCAGCTCCCTTGCCCACTTGCAGCAGCTGCTAGCAAAGAAAAAGGCCCCAGAAGTAAAAGCCACTGCTGGACTGCACTTTCCCCGTTGCCTCACGTCAAGCCCCAGAAACTGTCCGCTGCACTCTCTATTTCCATTCTCCGCTGCCTCTACCACTGTCATCTCTGCATCTCGAAGCATAAACCCCGGCACAATTCTTTCCAGGGAACGCTGGGAGAGAACTAGGTAGCAGCACAAGTAGCTGCAAGTGGAATTTTCTGCTTTCAACTGCTAATTCGAATCCGAAAACAAGCGAGTGGCAGCCACGCGCTTCCTCTTGCAGCCTGGGCGACGCACACACCAGCTCGCTGCTCTGCCTTCATTCTTACGCTGTTCCTAGCAGGTCGCGCTTTCGTTTTGCTGGAGACGAACCGCCGTCTACTTCTCGCCCAGAGAGCACGGTGCCGGCAGCCGAATGCTGCAGGCTGCTGCTTCTGCCGAAACACGCCTGGGCTATGCAATGTCTCTCTAGCGCTGAAGCAGCACCACATTCTCTTTGCTTTGTAGCCAGCATCTTTACGGAAAGATTCTCGGCTACGTCTGGCACAGAGAGCACTTGTAGTTCAACGGGTTTGCCCAGAGCTTGCCCCCGACGCGTGGCAACTTGTATTTGCACCACATTCCAGTGGCAGTCCTCTTTCCTTTACAGGCTGCACGGCGCCGTCAGATCGCCGTGCTCTCTGCACCTGCCTTCTCGGTTCCACGTGCCAGCGGGCACATCCGAGCCTTGCAGGGAGAGAAGACGCGGATAGTCGTCTCGCAGAAAAGAACGTGGCAGGGCGAAAAGATGTTCTTCCTTTGTTCTCCTCGTCACCCAGAGTGTGGTGCTGTACTGTGAGCCTCGGCCAGCGAAAGGCTAATCCATCCAGCGTTTCTCTCCTGATTCATTTCGCTGAGCGAGAGCAGAGGAAAATCCGTGCAGAGCACACTGTGGATGCGTGCAGTACACACGCTGAAGAGCTGCTGCACGGTTAAAGTCATCGCCGGGCTTCACTTCTGTCCAGAGCGCAGAAGGCCAAGAACGAAGCAGCTGGGCACGGGCTTCATGTACTCGGTGCACCGAATTTCAAATGTCCAGCCAAGAGCTTCTTCACAAGCCGATTCAGCTCAGAATGCTCTGACTGCTTCAGAAAGGAAGGAGCAGCCCTTGCACTCCTGGACACTAGCTGGCCACAAGCAGTTTCTTACACCTTCAGCGCTGCAGAGTCCATGCAGCTCGAGCACACCCAGAAGGACACGTCCAGAAAGAAGGCGTTCTTCAAGTACCCCCCTGCTCCAAGCTGCCTTGAAACTGAGCACAACACACTGCGGCTCGGCAGCTTCCTTCTCGCGTAGACGTGCCGTCACCTTTTGCACTCTCGCAGCTCCCTTGCCCACTTGCAGCAGCTGCTAGCAAAGAAAAAGGCCCCAGAAGTAAAAGCCACTGCTGGACTGCACTTTCCCCGTTGCCTCACGTCAAGCCCCAGAAACTGTCCGCTGCACTCTCTATTTCCATTCTCCGCTGCCTCTACCACTGTCATCTCTGCATCTCGAAGCATAAACCCCGGCACAATTCTTTCCAGGGAACGCTGGGAGAGAACTAGGTAGCAGCACAAGTAGCTGCAAGTGGAATTTTCTGCTTTCAACTGCTAATTCGAATCCGAAAACAAGCGAGTGGCAGCCACGCGCTTCCTCTTGCAGCCTGGGCGACGCACACACCAGCTCGCTGCTCTGCCTTCATTCTTACGCTGTTCCTAGCAGGTCGCGCTTTCGTTTTGCTGGAGACGAACCGTCGTCTACTTCTCGCCCAGAGAGCACGGTGCCGGCAGCCGAATGCTGCAGGCTGCTGCTTCTGCCGAAACACGCCTGGGCTATGCAATGTCTCTCTAGCGCTGAAGCAGCACCACATTCTCTTTGCTTTGTAGCCAGCATCTTTACGGAAAGATTCTCGGCTACGTCTGGCACAGAGAGCACTTGTAGTTCAACGGGTTTGCCCAGAGCTTGCCCCCGACGCGTGGCAACTTGTATTTGCACCACATTCCAGTGGCAGTCCTCTTTCCTTTACAGGCTGCACGGCGCCGTCAGATCGCCGTGCTCTCTGCACCTGCCTTCTCGGTTCCACGTGCCAGCGGGCACATCCGAGCCTTGCAGGGAGAGAAGACGCGGATAGTCGTCTCGCAGAAAAGAACGTGGCAGGGCGAAAAGATGTTCTTCCTTTGTTCTCCTCGTCACCCAGAGTGTGGTGCTGTACTGTGAGCCTCGGCCAGCGAAAGGCTAATCCATCCAGCGTTTCTCTCCTGATTCATTTCGCTGAGCGAGAGCAGAGGAAAATCCGTGCAGAGCACACTGTGGATGCGTGCAGTACACACGCTGAAGAGCTGCTGCACGGTTAAAGTCATCGCCGGGCTTCACTTCTGTCCAGAGCGCAGAAGGCCAAGAACGAAGCAGCTGGGCACGGGCTTCATGTACTCGGTGCACCGAATTTCAAATGTCCAGCCAAGAGCTTCTTCACAAGCCGATTCAGCTCAGAATGCTCTGACTGCTTCAGAAAGGAAGGAGCAGCCCTTGCACTCCTGGACACTAGCTGGCCACAAGCAGTTTCTTACACCTTCAGCGCTGCAGAGTCCATGCAGCTCGAGCACACCCAGAAGGACACGTCCAGAAAGAAGGCGTTCTTCAAGTACCCCCCTGCTCCAAGCTGCCTTGAAACTGAGCACAACACACTGCGGCTCGGCAGCTTCCTTCTCGCGTAGACGTGCCGTCACCTTTTGCACGCTCGCAGCTCCCTTGCCCACTTGCAGCAGCTGCTAGCAAAGAAAAAGGCCCCAGAAGTAAAAGCCACTGCTGGACTGCACTTTCCCCGTTGCCTCACGTCAAGCCCCAGAAACTGTCCGCTGCACTCTCTATTTCCATTCTCCGCTGCCTCTACCACTGTCATCTCTGCATCTCGAAGCATAAACCCCGGCACAATTCTTTCCAGGGAACGCTGGGAGAGAACTAGGTAGCAGCACAAGTAGCTGCAAGTGGAATTTTCTGCTTTCAACTGCTAATTCGAATCCGAAAACAAGCGAGTGGCAGCCACGCGCTTCCTCTTGCAGCCTGGGCGACGCACACACCAGCTCGCTGCTCTGCCTTCATTCTTACGCTGTTCCTAGCAGGTCGCGCTTTCGTTTTGCTGGAGACGAACCGTCGTCTACTTCTCGCCCAGAGAGCACGGTGCCGGCAGCCGAATGCTGCAGGCTGCTGCTTCTGCCGAAACACGCCTGGGCTATGCAATGTCTCTCTAGCGCTGAAGCAGCACCACATTCTCTTTGCTTTGTAGCCAGCATCTTTACGGAAAGATTCTCGGCTACGTCTGGCACAGAGAGCACTTGTAGTTCAACGGGTTTGCCCAGAGCTTGCCCCCGACGCGTGGCAACTTGTATTTGCACCACATTCCAGTGGCAGTCCTCTTTCCTTTACAGGCTGCACGGCGCCGTCAGATCGCCGTGCTCTCTGCACCTGCCTTCTCGGTTCCACGTGCCAGCGGGCACATCCGAGCCTTGCAGGGAGAGAAGACGCGGATAGTCGTCTCGCAGAAAAGAACGTGGCAGGGCGAAAAGATGTTCTTCCTTTGTTCTCCTCGTCACCCAGAGTGTGGTGCTGTACTGTGAGCCTCGGCCAGCGAAAGGCTAATCCATCCAGCGTTTCTCTCCTGATTCATTTCGCTGAGCGAGAGCAGAGGAAAATCCGTGCAGAGCACACTGTGGATGCGTGCAGTACACACGCTGAAGAGCTGCTGCACGGTTAAAGTCATCGCCGGGCTTCACTTCTGTCCAGAGCGCAGAAGGCCAAGAACGAAGCAGCTGGGCACGGGCTTCATGTACTCGGTGCACCGAATTTCAAATGTCCAGCCAAGAGCTTCTTCACAAGCCGATTCAGCTCAGAATGCTCTGACTGCTTCAGAAAGGAAGGAGCAGCCCTTGCACTCCTGGACACTAGCTGGCCACAAGCAGTTTCTTACACCTTCAGCGCTGCAGAGTCCATGCAGCTCGAGCACACCCAGAAGGACACGTCCAGAAAGAAGGCGTTCTTCAAGTACCCCCCTGCTCCAAGCTGCCTTGAAACTGAGCACAACACACTGCGGCTCGGCAGCTTCCTTCTCGCGTAGACGTGCCGTCACCTTTTGCACGCTCGCAGCTCCCTTGCCCACTTGCAGCAGCTGCTAGCAAAGAAAAAGGCCCCAGAAGTAAAAGCCACTGCTGGACTGCACTTTCCCCGTTGCCTCACGTCAAGCCCCAGAAACTGTCCGCTGCACTCTCTATTTCCATTCTCCGCTGCCTCTACCACTGTCATCTCTGCATCTCGAAGCATAAACCCCGGCACAATTCTTTCCAGGGAACGCTGGGAGAGAACTAGGTAGCAGCACAAGTAGCTGCAAGTGGAATTTTCTGCTTTCAACTGCTAATTCGAATCCGAAAACAAGCGAGTGGCAGCCACGCGCTTCCTCTTGCAGCCTGGGCGACGCACACACCAGCTCGCTGCTCTGCCTTCATTCTTACGCTGTTCCTAGCAGGTCGCGCTTTCGTTTTGCTGGAGACGAACCGTCGTCTACTTCTCGCCCAGAGAGCACGGTGCCGGCAGCCGAATGCTGCAGGCTGCTGCTTCTGCCGAAACACGCCTGGGCTATGCAATGTCTCTCTAGCGCTGAAGCAGCACCACATTCTCTTTGCTTTGTAGCCAGCATCTTTACGGAAAGATTCTCGGCTACGTCTGGCACAGAGAGCACTTGTAGTTCAACGGGTTTGCCCAGAGCTTGCCCCCGACGCGTGGCAACTTGTATTTGCACCACATTCCAGTGGCAGTCCTCTTTCCTTTACAGGCTGCACGGCGCCGTCAGATCGCCGTGCTCTCTGCACCTGCCTTCTCGGTTCCACGTGCCAGCGGGCACATCCGAGCCTTGCAGGGAGAGAAGACGCGGATAGTCGTCTCGCAGAAAAGAACGTGGCAGGGCGAAAAGATGTTCTTCCTTTGTTCTCCTCGTCACCCAGAGTGTGGTGCTGTACTGTGAGCCTCGGCCAGCGAAAGGCTAATCCATCCAGCGTTTCTCTCCTGATTCATTTCGCTGAGCGAGAGCAGAGGAAAATCCGTGCAGAGCACACTGTGGATGCGTGCAGTACACACGCTGAAGAGCTGCTGCACGGTTAAAGTCATCGCCGGGCTTCACTTCTGTCCAGAGCGCAGAAGGCCAAGAACGAAGCAGCTGGGCACGGGCTTCATGTACTCGGTGCACCGAATTTCAAATGTCCAGCCAAGAGCTTCTTCACAAGCCGATTCAGCTCAGAATGCTCTGACTGCTTCAGAAAGGAAGGAGCAGCCCTTGCACTCCTGGACACTAGCTGGCCACAAGCAGTTTCTTACACCTTCAGCGCTGCAGAGTCCATGCAGCTCGAGCACACCCAGAAGGACACGTCCAGAAAGAAGGCGTTCTTCAAGTACCCCCCTGCTCCAAGCTGCCTTGAAACTGAGCACAACACACTGCGGCTCGGCAGCTTCCTTCTCGCGTAGACGTGCCGTCACCTTTTGCACGCTCGCAGCTCCCTTGCCCACTTGCAGCAGCTGCTAGCAAAGAAAAAGGCCCCAGAAGTAAAAGCCACTGCTGGACTGCACTTTCCCCGTTGCCTCACGTCAAGCCCCAGAAACTGTCCGCTGCACTCTCTATTTCCATTCTCCGCTGCCTCTACCACTGTCATCTCTGCATCTCGAAGCATAAACCCCGGCACAATTCTTTCCAGGGAACGCTGGGAGAGAACTAGGTAGCAGCACAAGTAGCTGCAAGTGGAATTTTCTGCTTTCAACTGCTAATTCGAATCCGAAAACAAGCGAGTGGCAGCCACGCGCTTCCTCTTGCAGCCTGGGCGACGCACACACCAGCTCGCTGCTCTGCCTTCATTCTTACGCTGTTCCTAGCAGGTCGCGCTTTCGTTTTGCTGGAGACGAACCGTCGTCTACTTCTCGCCCAGAGAGCACGGTGCCGGCAGCCGAATGCTGCAGGCTGCTGCTTCTGCCGAAACACGCCTGGGCTATGCAATGTCTCTCTAGCGCTGAAGCAGCACCACATTCTCTTTGCTTTGTAGCCAGCATCTTTACGGAAAGATTCTCGGCTACGTCTGGCACAGAGAGCACTTGTAGTTCAACGGGTTTGCCCAGAGCTTGCCCCCGACGCGTGGCAACTTGTATTTGCACCACATTCCAGTGGCAGTCCTCTTTCCTTTACAGGCTGCACGGCGCCGTCAGATCGCCGTGCTCTCTGCACCTGCCTTCTCGGTTCCACGTGCCAGCGGGCACATCCGAGCCTTGCAGGGAGAGAAGACGCGGATAGTCGTCTCGCAGAAAAGAACGTGGCAGGGCGAAAAGATGTTCTTCCTTTGTTCTCCTCGTCACCCAGAGTGTGGTGCTGTACTGTGAGCCTCGGCCAGCGAAAGGCTAATCCATCCAGCGTTTCTCTCCTGATTCATTTCGCTGAGCGAGAGCAGAGGAAAATCCGTGCAGAGCACACTGTGGATGCGTGCAGTACACACGCTGAAGAGCTGCTGCACGGTTAAAGTCATCGCCGGGCTTCACTTCTGTCCAGAGCGCAGAAGGCCAAGAACGAAGCAGCTGGGCACGGGCTTCATGTACTCGGTGCACCGAATTTCAAATGTCCAGCCAAGAGCTTCTTCACAAGCCGATTCAGCTCAGAATGCTCTGACTGCTTCAGAAAGGAAGGAGCAGCCCTTGCACTCCTGGACACTAGCTGGCCACAAGCAGTTTCTTACACCTTCAGCGCTGCAGAGTCCATGCAGCTCGAGCACACCCAGAAGGACACGTCCAGAAAGAAGGCGTTCTTCAAGTACCCCCCTGCTCCAAGCTGCCTTGAAACTGAGCACAACACACTGCGGCTCGGCAGCTTCCTTCTCGCGTAGACGTGCCGTCACCTTTTGCACGCTCGCAGCTCCCTTGCCCACTTGCAGCAGCTGCTAGCAAAGAAAAAGGCCCCAGAAGTAAAAGCCACTGCTGGACTGCACTTTCCCCGTTGCCTCACGTCAAGCCCCAGAAACTGTCCGCTGCACTCTCTATTTCCATTCTCCGCTGCCTCTACCACTGTCATCTCTGCATCTCGAAGCATAAACCCCGGCACAATTCTTTCCAGGGAACGCTGGGAGAGAACTAGGTAGCAGCACAAGTAGCTGCAAGTGGAATTTTCTGCTTTCAACTGCTAATTCGAATCCGAAAACAAGCGAGTGGCAGCCACGCGCTTCCTCTTGCAGCCTGGGCGACGCACACACCAGCTCGCTGCTCTGCCTTCATTCTTACGCTGTTCCTAGCAGGTCGCGCTTTCGTTTTGCTGGAGACGAACCGCCGTCTACTTCTCGCCCAGAGAGCACGGTGCCGGCAGCCGAATGCTGCAGGCTGCTGCTTCTGCCGAAACACGCCTGGGCTATGCAATGTCTCTCTAGCGCTGAAGCAGCACCACATTCTCTTTGCTTTGTAGCCAGCATCTTTACGGAAAGATTCTCGGCTACGTCTGGCACAGAGAGCACTTGTAGTTCAACGGGTTTGCCCAGAGCTTGCCCCCGACGCGTGGCAACTTGTATTTGCACCACATTCCAGTGGCAGTCCTCTTTCCTTTACAGGCTGCACGGCGCCGTCAGATCGCCGTGCTCTCTGCACCTGCCTTCTCGGTTCCACGTGCCAGCGGGCACATCCGAGCCTTGCAGGGAGAGAAGACGCGGATAGTCGTCTCGCAGAAAAGAACGTGGCAGGGCGAAAAGATGTTCTTCCTTTGTTCTCCTCGTCACCCAGAGTGTGGTGCTGTACTGTGAGCCTCGGCCAGCGAAAGGCTAATCCATCCAGCGTTTCTCTCCTGATTCATTTCGCTGAGCGAGAGCAGAGGAAAATCCGTGCAGAGCACACTGTGGATGCGTGCAGTACACACGCTGAAGAGCTGCTGCACGGTTAAAGTCATCGCCGGGCTTCACTTCTGTCCAGAGCGCAGAAGGCCAAGAACGAAGCAGCTGGGCACGGGCTTCATGTACTCGGTGCACCGAATTTCAAATGTCCAGCCAAGAGCTTCTTCACAAGCCGATTCAGCTCAGAATGCTCTGACTGCTTCAGAAAGGAAGGAGCAGCCCTTGCACTCCTGGACACTAGCTGGCCACAAGCAGTTTCTTACACCTTCAGCGCTGCAGAGTCCATGCAGCTCGAGCACACCCAGAAGGACACGTCCAGAAAGAAGGCGTTCTTCAAGTACCCCCCTGCTCCAAGCTGCCTTGAAACTGAGCACAACACACTGCGGCTCGGCAGCTTCCTTCTCGCGTAGACGTGCCGTCACCTTTTGCACGCTCGCAGCTCCCTTGCCCACTTGCAGCAGCTGCTAGCAAAGAAAAAGGCCCCAGAAGTAAAAGCCACTGCTGGACTGCACTTTCCCCGTTGCCTCACGTCAAGCCCCAGAAACTGTCCGCTGCACTCTCTATTTCCATTCTCCGCTGCCTCTACCACTGTCATCTCTGCATCTCGAAGCATAAACCCCGGCACAATTCTTTCCAGGGAACGCTGGGAGAGAACTAGGTAGCAGCACAAGTAGCTGCAAGTGGAATTTTCTGCTTTCAACTGCTAATTCGAATCCGAAAACAAGCGAGTGGCAGCCACGCGCTTCCTCTTGCAGCCTGGGCGACGCACACACCAGCTCGCTGCTCTGCCTTCATTCTTACGCTGTTCCTAGCAGGTCGCGCTTTCGTTTTGCTGGAGACGAACCGTCGTCTACTTCTCGCCCAGAGAGCACGGTGCCGGCAGCCGAATGCTGCAGGCTGCTGCTTCTGCCGAAACACGCCTGGGCTATGCAATGTCTCTCTAGCGCTGAAGCAGCACCACATTCTCTTTGCTTTGTAGCCAGCATCTTTACGGAAAGATTCTCGGCTACGTCTGGCACAGAGAGCACTTGTAGTTCAACGGGTTTGCCCAGAGCTTGCCCCCGACGCGTGGCAACTTGTATTTGCACCACATTCCAGTGGCAGTCCTCTTTCCTTTACAGGCTGCACGGCGCCGTCAGATCGCCGTGCTCTCTGCACCTGCCTTCTCGGTTCCACGTGCCAGCGGGCACATCCGAGCCTTGCAGGGAGAGAAGACGCGGATAGTCGTCTCGCAGAAAAGAACGTGGCAGGGCGAAAAGATGTTCTTCCTTTGTTCTCCTCGTCACCCAGAGTGTGGTGCTGTACTGTGAGCCTCGGCCAGCGAAAGGCTAATCCATCCAGCGTTTCTCTCCTGATTCATTTCGCTGAGCGAGAGCAGAGGAAAATCCGTGCAGAGCACACTGTGGATGCGTGCAGTACACACGCTGAAGAGCTGCTGCACGGTTAAAGTCATCGCCGGGCTTCACTTCTGTCCAGAGCGCAGAAGGCCAAGAACGAAGCAGCTGGGCACGGGCTTCATGTACTCGGTGCACCGAATTTCAAATGTCCAGCCAAGAGCTTCTTCACAAGCCGATTCAGCTCAGAATGCTCTGACTGCTTCAGAAAGGAAGGAGCAGCCCTTGCACTCCTGGACACTAGCTGGCCACAAGCAGTTTCTTACACCTTCAGCGCTGCAGAGTCCATGCAGCTCGAGCACACCCAGAAGGACACGTCCAGAAAGAAGGCGTTCTTCAAGTACCCCCCTGCTCCAAGCTGCCTTGAAACTGAGCACAACACACTGCGGCTCGGCAGCTTCCTTCTCGCGTAGACGTGCCGTCACCTTTTGCACGCTCGCAGCTCCCTTGCCCACTTGCAGCAGCTGCTAGCAAAGAAAAAGGCCCCAGAAGTAAAAGCCACTGCTGGACTGCACTTTCCCCGTTGCCTCACGTCAAGCCCCAGAAACTGTCCGCTGCACTCTCTATTTCCATTCTCCGCTGCCTCTACCACTGTCATCTCTGCATCTCGAAGCATAAACCCCGGCACAATTCTTTCCAGGGAACGCTGGGAGAGAACTAGGTAGCAGCACAAGTAGCTGCAAGTGGAATTTTCTGCTTTCAACTGCTAATTCGAATCCGAAAACAAGCGAGTGGCAGCCACGCGCTTCCTCTTGCAGCCTGGGCGACGCACACACCAGCTCGCTGCTCTGCCTTCATTCTTACGCTGTTCCTAGCAGGTCGCGCTTTCGTTTTGCTGGAGACGAACCGTCGTCTACTTCTCGCCCAGAGAGCACGGTGCCGGCAGCCGAATGCTGCAGGCTGCTGCTTCTGCCGAAACACGCCTGGGCTATGCAATGTCTCTCTAGCGCTGAAGCAGCACCACATTCTCTTTGCTTTGTAGCCAGCATCTTTACGGAAAGATTCTCGGCTACGTCTGGCACAGAGAGCACTTGTAGTTCAACGGGTTTGCCCAGAGCTTGCCCCCGACGCGTGGCAACTTGTATTTGCACCACATTCCAGTGGCAGTCCTCTTTCCTTTACAGGCTGCACGGCGCCGTCAGATCGCCGTGCTCTCTGCACCTGCCTTCTCGGTTCCACGTGCCAGCGGGCACATCCGAGCCTTGCAGGGAGAGAAGACGCGGATAGTCGTCTCGCAGAAAAGAACGTGGCAGGGCGAAAAGATGTTCTTCCTTTGTTCTCCTCGTCACCCAGAGTGTGGTGCTGTACTGTGAGCCTCGGCCAGCGAAAGGCTAATCCATCCAGCGTTTCTCTCCTGATTCATTTCGCTGAGCGAGAGCAGAGGAAAATCCGTGCAGAGCACACTGTGGATGCGTGCAGTACACACGCTGAAGAGCTGCTGCACGGTTAAAGTCATCGCCGGGCTTCACTTCTGTCCAGAGCGCAGAAGGCCAAGAACGAAGCAGCTGGGCACGGGCTTCATGTACTCGGTGCACCGAATTTCAAATGTCCAGCCAAGAGCTTCTTCACAAGCCGATTCAGCTCAGAATGCTCTGACTGCTTCAGAAAGGAAGGAGCAGCCCTTGCACTCCTGGACACTAGCTGGCCACAAGCAGTTTCTTACACCTTCAGCGCTGCAGAGTCCATGCAGCTCGAGCACACCCAGAAGGACACGTCCAGAAAGAAGGCGTTCTTCAAGTACCCCCCTGCTCCAAGCTGCCTTGAAACTGAGCACAACACACTGCGGCTCGGCAGCTTCCTTCTCGCGTAGACGTGCCGTCACCTTTTGCACTCTCGCAGCTCCCTTGCCCACTTGCAGCAGCTGCTAGCAAAGAAAAAGGCCCCAGAAGTAAAAGCCACTGCTGGACTGCACTTTCCCCGTTGCCTCACGTCAAGCCCCAGAAACTGTCCGCTGCACTCTCTATTTCCATTCTCCGCTGCCTCTACCACTGTCATCTCTGCATCTCGAAGCATAAACCCCGGCACAATTCTTTCCAGGGAACGCTGGGAGAGAACTAGGTAGCAGCACAAGTAGCTGCAAGTGGAATTTTCTGCTTTCAACTGCTAATTCGAATCCGAAAACAAGCGAGTGGCAGCCACGCGCTTCCTCTTGCAGCCTGGGCGACGCACACACCAGCTCGCTGCTCTGCCTTCATTCTTACGCTGTTCCTAGCAGGTCGCGCTTTCGTTTTGCTGGAGACGAACCGTCGTCTACTTCTCGCCCAGAGAGCACGGTGCCGGCAGCCGAATGCTGCAGGCTGCTGCTTCTGCCGAAACACGCCTGGGCTATGCAATGTCTCTCTAGCGCTGAAGCAGCACCACATTCTCTTTGCTTTGTAGCCAGCATCTTTACGGAAAGATTCTCGGCTACGTCTGGCACAGAGAGCACTTGTAGTTCAACGGGTTTGCCCAGAGCTTGCCCCCGACGCGTGGCAACTTGTATTTGCACCACATTCCAGTGGCAGTCCTCTTTCCTTTACAGGCTGCACGGCGCCGTCAGATCGCCGTGCTCTCTGCACCTGCCTTCTCGGTTCCACGTGCCAGCGGGCACATCCGAGCCTTGCAGGGAGAGAAGACGCGGATAGTCGTCTCGCAGAAAAGAACGTGGCAGGGCGAAAAGATGTTCTTCCTTTGTTCTCCTCGTCACCCAGAGTGTGGTGCTGTACTGTGAGCCTCGGCCAGCGAAAGGCTAATCCATCCAGCGTTTCTCTCCTGATTCATTTCGCTGAGCGAGAGCAGAGGAAAATCCGTGCAGAGCACACTGTGGATGCGTGCAGTACACACGCTGAAGAGCTGCTGCACGGTTAAAGTCATCGCCGGGCTTCACTTCTGTCCAGAGCGCAGAAGGCCAAGAACGAAGCAGCTGGGCACGGGCTTCATGTACTCGGTGCACCGAATTTCAAATGTCCAGCCAAGAGCTTCTTCACAAGCCGATTCAGCTCAGAATGCTCTGACTGCTTCAGAAAGGAAGGAGCAGCCCTTGCACTCCTGGACACTAGCTGGCCACAAGCAGTTTCTTACACCTTCAGCGCTGCAGAGTCCATGCAGCTCGAGCACACCCAGAAGGACACGTCCAGAAAGAAGGCGTTCTTCAAGTACCCCCCTGCTCCAAGCTGCCTTGAAACTGAGCACAACACACTGCGGCTCGGCAGCTTCCTTCTCGCGTAGACGTGCCGTCACCTTTTGCACTCTCGCAGCTCCCTTGCCCACTTGCAGCAGCTGCTAGCAAAGAAAAAGGCCCCAGAAGTAAAAGCCACTGCTGGACTGCACTTTCCCCGTTGCCTCACGTCAAGCCCCAGAAACTGTCCGCTGCACTCTCTATTTCCATTCTCCGCTGCCTCTACCACTGTCATCTCTGCATCTCGAAGCATAAACCCCGGCACAATTCTTTCCAGGGAACGCTGGGAGAGAACTAGGTAGCAGCACAAGTAGCTGCAAGTGGAATTTTCTGCTTTCAACTGCTAATTCGAATCCGAAAACAAGCGAGTGGCAGCCACGCGCTTCCTCTTGCAGCCTGGGCGACGCACACACCAGCTCGCTGCTCTGCCTTCATTCTTACGCTGTTCCTAGCAGGTCGCGCTTTCGTTTTGCTGGAGACGAACCGTCGTCTACTTCTCGCCCAGAGAGCACGGTGCCGGCAGCCGAATGCTGCAGGCTGCTGCTTCTGCCGAAACACGCCTGGGCTATGCAATGTCTCTCTAGCGCTGAAGCAGCACCACATTCTCTTTGCTTTGTAGCCAGCATCTTTACGGAAAGATTCTCGGCTACGTCTGGCACAGAGAGCACTTGTAGTTCAACGGGTTTGCCCAGAGCTTGCCCCCGACGCGTGGCAACTTGTATTTGCACCACATTCCAGTGGCAGTCCTCTTTCCTTTACAGGCTGCACGGCGCCGTCAGATCGCCGTGCTCTCTGCACCTGCCTTCTCGGTTCCACGTGCCAGCGGGCACATCCGAGCCTTGCAGGGAGAGAAGACGCGGATAGTCGTCTCGCAGAAAAGAACGTGGCAGGGCGAAAAGATGTTCTTCCTTTGTTCTCCTCGTCACCCAGAGTGTGGTGCTGTACTGTGAGCCTCGGCCAGCGAAAGGCTAATCCATCCAGCGTTTCTCTCCTGATTCATTTCGCTGAGCGAGAGCAGAGGAAAATCCGTGCAGAGCACACTGTGGATGCGTGCAGTACACACGCTGAAGAGCTGCTGCACGGTTAAAGTCATCGCCGGGCTTCACTTCTGTCCAGAGCGCAGAAGGCCAAGAACGAAGCAGCTGGGCACGGGCTTCATGTACTCGGTGCACCGAATTTCAAATGTCCAGCCAAGAGCTTCTTCACAAGCCGATTCAGCTCAGAATGCTCTGACTGCTTCAGAAAGGAAGGAGCAGCCCTTGCACTCCTGGACACTAGCTGGCCACAAGCAGTTTCTTACACCTTCAGCGCTGCAGAGTCCATGCAGCTCGAGCACACCCAGAAGGACACGTCCAGAAAGAAGGCGTTCTTCAAGTACCCCCCTGCTCCAAGCTGCCTTGAAACTGAGCACAACACACTGCGGCTCGGCAGCTTCCTTCTCGCGTAGACGTGCCGTCACCTTTTGCACTCTCGCAGCTCCCTTGCCCACTTGCAGCAGCTGCTAGCAAAGAAAAAGGCCCCAGAAGTAAAAGCCACTGCTGGACTGCACTTTCCCCGTTGCCTCACGTCAAGCCCCAGAAACTGTCCGCTGCACTCTCTATTTCCATTCTCCGCTGCCTCTACCACTGTCATCTCTGCATCTCGAAGCATAAACCCCGGCACAATTCTTTCCAGGGAACGCTGGGAGAGAACTAGGTAGCAGCACAAGTAGCTGCAAGTGGAATTTTCTGCTTTCAACTGCTAATTCGAATCCGAAAACAAGCGAGTGGCAGCCACGCGCTTCCTCTTGCAGCCTGGGCGACGCACACACCAGCTCGCTGCTCTGCCTTCATTCTTACGCTGTTCCTAGCAGGTCGCGCTTTCGTTTTGCTGGAGACGAACCGTCGTCTACTTCTCGCCCAGAGAGCACGGTGCCGGCAGCCGAATGCTGCAGGCTGCTGCTTCTGCCGAAACACGCCTGGGCTATGCAATGTCTCTCTAGCGCTGAAGCAGCACCACATTCTCTTTGCTTTGTAGCCAGCATCTTTACGGAAAGATTCTCGGCTACGTCTGGCACAGAGAGCACTTGTAGTTCAACGGGTTTGCCCAGAGCTTGCCCCCGACGCGTGGCAACTTGTATTTGCACCACATTCCAGTGGCAGTCCTCTTTCCTTTACAGGCTGCACGGCGCCGTCAGATCGCCGTGCTCTCTGCACCTGCCTTCTCGGTTCCACGTGCCAGCGGGCACATCCGAGCCTTGCAGGGAGAGAAGACGCGGATAGTCGTCTCGCAGAAAAGAACGTGGCAGGGCGAAAAGATGTTCTTCCTTTGTTCTCCTCGTCACCCAGAGTGTGGTGCTGTACTGTGAGCCTCGGCCAGCGAAAGGCTAATCCATCCAGCGTTTCTCTCCTGATTCATTTCGCTGAGCGAGAGCAGAGGAAAATCCGTGCAGAGCACACTGTGGATGCGTGCAGTACACACGCTGAAGAGCTGCTGCACGGTTAAAGTCATCGCCGGGCTTCACTTCTGTCCAGAGCGCAGAAGGCCAAGAACGAAGCAGCTGGGCACGGGCTTCATGTACTCGGTGCACCGAATTTCAAATGTCCAGCCAAGAGCTTCTTCACAAGCCGATTCAGCTCAGAATGCTCTGACTGCTTCAGAAAGGAAGGAGCAGCCCTTGCACTCCTGGACACTAGCTGGCCACAAGCAGTTTCTTACACCTTCAGCGCTGCAGAGTCCATGCAGCTCGAGCACACCCAGAAGGACACGTCCAGAAAGAAGGCGTTCTTCAAGTACCCCCCTGCTCCAAGCTGCCTTGAAACTGAGCACAACACACTGCGGCTCGGCAGCTTCCTTCTCGCGTAGACGTGCCGTCACCTTTTGCACGCTCGCAGCTCCCTTGCCCACTTGCAGCAGCTGCTAGCAAAGAAAAAGGCCCCAGAAGTAAAAGCCACTGCTGGACTGCACTTTCCCCGTTGCCTCACGTCAAGCCCCAGAAACTGTCCGCTGCACTCTCTATTTCCATTCTCCGCTGCCTCTACCACTGTCATCTCTGCATCTCGAAGCATAAACCCCGGCACAATTCTTTCCAGGGAACGCTGGGAGAGAACTAGGTAGCAGCACAAGTAGCTGCAAGTGGAATTTTCTGCTTTCAACTGCTAATTCGAATCCGAAAACAAGCGAGTGGCAGCCACGCGCTTCCTCTTGCAGCCTGGGCGACGCACACACCAGCTCGCTGCTCTGCCTTCATTCTTACGCTGTTCCTAGCAGGTCGCGCTTTCGTTTTGCTGGAGACGAACCGTCGTCTACTTCTCGCCCAGAGAGCACGGTGCCGGCAGCCGAATGCTGCAGGCTGCTGCTTCTGCCGAAACACGCCTGGGCTATGCAATGTCTCTCTAGCGCTGAAGCAGCACCACATTCTCTTTGCTTTGTAGCCAGCATCTTTACGGAAAGATTCTCGGCTACGTCTGGCACAGAGAGCACTTGTAGTTCAACGGGTTTGCCCAGAGCTTGCCCCCGACGCGTGGCAACTTGTATTTGCACCACATTCCAGTGGCAGTCCTCTTTCCTTTACAGGCTGCACGGCGCCGTCAGATCGCCGTGCTCTCTGCACCTGCCTTCTCGGTTCCACGTGCCAGCGGGCACATCCGAGCCTTGCAGGGAGAGAAGACGCGGATAGTCGTCTCGCAGAAAAGAACGTGGCAGGGCGAAAAGATGTTCTTCCTTTGTTCTCCTCGTCACCCAGAGTGTGGTGCTGTACTGTGAGCCTCGGCCAGCGAAAGGCTAATCCATCCAGCGTTTCTCTCCTGATTCATTTCGCTGAGCGAGAGCAGAGGAAAATCCGTGCAGAGCACACTGTGGATGCGTGCAGTACACACGCTGAAGAGCTGCTGCACGGTTAAAGTCATCGCCGGGCTTCACTTCTGTCCAGAGCGCAGAAGGCCAAGAACGAAGCAGCTGGGCACGGGCTTCATGTACTCGGTGCACCGAATTTCAAATGTCCAGCCAAGAGCTTCTTCACAAGCCGATTCAGCTCAGAATGCTCTGACTGCTTCAGAAAGGAAGGAGCAGCCCTTGCACTCCTGGACACTAGCTGGCCACAAGCAGTTTCTTACACCTTCAGCGCTGCAGAGTCCATGCAGCTCGAGCACACCCAGAAGGACACGTCCAGAAAGAAGGCGTTCTTCAAGTACCCCCCTGCTCCAAGCTGCCTTGAAACTGAGCACAACACACTGCGGCTCGGCAGCTTCCTTCTCGCGTAGACGTGCCGTCACCTTTTGCACGCTCGCAGCTCCCTTGCCCACTTGCAGCAGCTGCTAGCAAAGAAAAAGGCCCCAGAAGTAAAAGCCACTGCTGGACTGCACTTTCCCCGTTGCCTCACGTCAAGCCCCAGAAACTGTCCGCTGCACTCTCTATTTCCATTCTCCGCTGCCTCTACCACTGTCATCTCTGCATCTCGAAGCATAAACCCCGGCACAATTCTTTCCAGGGAACGCTGGGAGAGAACTAGGTAGCAGCACAAGTAGCTGCAAGTGGAATTTTCTGCTTTCAACTGCTAATTCGAATCCGAAAACAAGCGAGTGGCAGCCACGCGCTTCCTCTTGCAGCCTGGGCGACGCACACACCAGCTCGCTGCTCTGCCTTCATTCTTACGCTGTTCCTAGCAGGTCGCGCTTTCGTTTTGCTGGAGACGAACCGTCGTCTACTTCTCGCCCAGAGAGCACGGTGCCGGCAGCCGAATGCTGCAGGCTGCTGCTTCTGCCGAAACACGCCTGGGCTATGCAATGTCTCTCTAGCGCTGAAGCAGCACCACATTCTCTTTGCTTTGTAGCCAGCATCTTTACGGAAAGATTCTCGGCTACGTCTGGCACAGAGAGCACTTGTAGTTCAACGGGTTTGCCCAGAGCTTGCCCCCGACGCGTGGCAACTTGTATTTGCACCACATTCCAGTGGCAGTCCTCTTTCCTTTACAGGCTGCACGGCGCCGTCAGATCGCCGTGCTCTCTGCACCTGCCTTCTCGGTTCCACGTGCCAGCGGGCACATCCGAGCCTTGCAGGGAGAGAAGACGCGGATAGTCGTCTCGCAGAAAAGAACGTGGCAGGGCGAAAAGATGTTCTTCCTTTGTTCTCCTCGTCACCCAGAGTGTGGTGCTGTACTGTGAGCCTCGGCCAGCGAAAGGCTAATCCATCCAGCGTTTCTCTCCTGATTCATTTCGCTGAGCGAGAGCAGAGGAAAATCCGTGCAGAGCACACTGTGGATGCGTGCAGTACACACGCTGAAGAGCTGCTGCACGGTTAAAGTCATCGCCGGGCTTCACTTCTGTCCAGAGCGCAGAAGGCCAAGAACGAAGCAGCTGGGCACGGGCTTCATGTACTCGGTGCACCGAATTTCAAATGTCCAGCCAAGAGCTTCTTCACAAGCCGATTCAGCTCAGAATGCTCTGACTGCTTCAGAAAGGAAGGAGCAGCCCTTGCACTCCTGGACACTAGCTGGCCACAAGCAGTTTCTTACACCTTCAGCGCTGCAGAGTCCATGCAGCTCGAGCACACCCAGAAGGACACGTCCAGAAAGAAGGCGTTCTTCAAGTACCCCCCTGCTCCAAGCTGCCTTGAAACTGAGCACAACACACTGCGGCTCGGCAGCTTCCTTCTCGCGTAGACGTGCCGTCACCTTTTGCACTCTCGCAGCTCCCTTGCCCACTTGCAGCAGCTGCTAGCAAAGAAAAAGGCCCCAGAAGTAAAAGCCACTGCTGGACTGCACTTTCCCCGTTGCCTCACGTCAAGCCCCAGAAACTGTCCGCTGCACTCTCTATTTCCATTCTCCGCTGCCTCTACCACTGTCATCTCTGCATCTCGAAGCATAAACCCCGGCACAATTCTTTCCAGGGAACGCTGGGAGAGAACTAGGTAGCAGCACAAGTAGCTGCAAGTGGAATTTTCTGCTTTCAACTGCTAATTCGAATCCGAAAACAAGCGAGTGGCAGCCACGCGCTTCCTCTTGCAGCCTGGGCGACGCACACACCAGCTCGCTGCTCTGCCTTCATTCTTACGCTGTTCCTAGCAGGTCGCGCTTTCGTTTTGCTGGAGACGAACCGTCGTCTACTTCTCGCCCAGAGAGCACGGTGCCGGCAGCCGAATGCTGCAGGCTGCTGCTTCTGCCGAAACACGCCTGGGCTATGCAATGTCTCTCTAGCGCTGAAGCAGCACCACATTCTCTTTGCTTTGTAGCCAGCATCTTTACGGAAAGATTCTCGGCTACGTCTGGCACAGAGAGCACTTGTAGTTCAACGGGTTTGCCCAGAGCTTGCCCCCGACGCGTGGCAACTTGTATTTGCACCACATTCCAGTGGCAGTCCTCTTTCCTTTACAGGCTGCACGGCGCCGTCAGATCGCCGTGCTCTCTGCACCTGCCTTCTCGGTTCCACGTGCCAGCGGGCACATCCGAGCCTTGCAGGGAGAGAAGACGCGGATAGTCGTCTCGCAGAAAAGAACGTGGCAGGGCGAAAAGATGTTCTTCCTTTGTTCTCCTCGTCACCCAGAGTGTGGTGCTGTACTGTGAGCCTCGGCCAGCGAAAGGCTAATCCATCCAGCGTTTCTCTCCTGATTCATTTCGCTGAGCGAGAGCAGAGGAAAATCCGTGCAGAGCACACTGTGGATGCGTGCAGTACACACGCTGAAGAGCTGCTGCACGGTTAAAGTCATCGCCGGGCTTCACTTCTGTCCAGAGCGCAGAAGGCCAAGAACGAAGCAGCTGGGCACGGGCTTCATGTACTCGGTGCACCGAATTTCAAATGTCCAGCCAAGAGCTTCTTCACAAGCCGATTCAGCTCAGAATGCTCTGACTGCTTCAGAAAGGAAGGAGCAGCCCTTGCACTCCTGGACACTAGCTGGCCACAAGCAGTTTCTTACACCTTCAGCGCTGCAGAGTCCATGCAGCTCGAGCACACCCAGAAGGACACGTCCAGAAAGAAGGCGTTCTTCAAGTACCCCCCTGCTCCAAGCTGCCTTGAAACTGAGCACAACACACTGCGGCTCGGCAGCTTCCTTCTCGCGTAGACGTGCCGTCACCTTTTGCACTCTCGCAGCTCCCTTGCCCACTTGCAGCAGCTGCTAGCAAAGAAAAAGGCCCCAGAAGTAAAAGCCACTGCTGGACTGCACTTTCCCCGTTGCCTCACGTCAAGCCCCAGAAACTGTCCGCTGCACTCTCTATTTCCATTCTCCGCTGCCTCTACCACTGTCATCTCTGCATCTCGAAGCATAAACCCCGGCACAATTCTTTCCAGGGAACGCTGGGAGAGAACTAGGTAGCAGCACAAGTAGCTGCAAGTGGAATTTTCTGCTTTCAACTGCTAATTCGAATCCGAAAACAAGCGAGTGGCAGCCACGCGCTTCCTCTTGCAGCCTGGGCGACGCACACACCAGCTCGCTGCTCTGCCTTCATTCTTACGCTGTTCCTAGCAGGTCGCGCTTTCGTTTTGCTGGAGACGAACCGTCGTCTACTTCTCGCCCAGAGAGCACGGTGCCGGCAGCCGAATGCTGCAGGCTGCTGCTTCTGCCGAAACACGCCTGGGCTATGCAATGTCTCTCTAGCGCTGAAGCAGCACCACATTCTCTTTGCTTTGTAGCCAGCATCTTTACGGAAAGATTCTCGGCTACGTCTGGCACAGAGAGCACTTGTAGTTCAACGGGTTTGCCCAGAGCTTGCCCCCGACGCGTGGCAACTTGTATTTGCACCACATTCCAGTGGCAGTCCTCTTTCCTTTACAGGCTGCACGGCGCCGTCAGATCGCCGTGCTCTCTGCACCTGCCTTCTCGGTTCCACGTGCCAGCGGGCACATCCGAGCCTTGCAGGGAGAGAAGACGCGGATAGTCGTCTCGCAGAAAAGAACGTGGCAGGGCGAAAAGATGTTCTTCCTTTGTTCTCCTCGTCACCCAGAGTGTGGTGCTGTACTGTGAGCCTCGGCCAGCGAAAGGCTAATCCATCCAGCGTTTCTCTCCTGATTCATTTCGCTGAGCGAGAGCAGAGGAAAATCCGTGCAGAGCACACTGTGGATGCGTGCAGTACACACGCTGAAGAGCTGCTGCACGGTTAAAGTCATCGCCGGGCTTCACTTCTGTCCAGAGCGCAGAAGGCCAAGAACGAAGCAGCTGGGCACGGGCTTCATGTACTCGGTGCACCGAATTTCAAATGTCCAGCCAAGAGCTTCTTCACAAGCCGATTCAGCTCAGAATGCTCTGACTGCTTCAGAAAGGAAGGAGCAGCCCTTGCACTCCTGGACACTAGCTGGCCACAAGCAGTTTCTTACACCTTCAGCGCTGCAGAGTCCATGCAGCTCGAGCACACCCAGAAGGACACGTCCAGAAAGAAGGCGTTCTTCAAGTACCCCCCTGCTCCAAGCTGCCTTGAAACTGAGCACAACACACTGCGGCTCGGCAGCTTCCTTCTCGCGTAGACGTGCCGTCACCTTTTGCACGCTCGCAGCTCCCTTGCCCACTTGCAGCAGCTGCTAGCAAAGAAAAAGGCCCCAGAAGTAAAAGCCACTGCTGGACTGCACTTTCCCCGTTGCCTCACGTCAAGCCCCAGAAACTGTCCGCTGCACTCTCTATTTCCATTCTCCGCTGCCTCTACCACTGTCATCTCTGCATCTCGAAGCATAAACCCCGGCACAATTCTTTCCAGGGAACGCTGGGAGAGAACTAGGTAGCAGCACAAGTAGCTGCAAGTGGAATTTTCTGCTTTCAACTGCTAATTCGAATCCGAAAACAAGCGAGTGGCAGCCACGCGCTTCCTCTTGCAGCCTGGGCGACGCACACACCAGCTCGCTGCTCTGCCTTCATTCTTACGCTGTTCCTAGCAGGTCGCGCTTTCGTTTTGCTGGAGACGAACCGTCGTCTACTTCTCGCCCAGAGAGCACGGTGCCGGCAGCCGAATGCTGCAGGCTGCTGCTTCTGCCGAAACACGCCTGGGCTATGCAATGTCTCTCTAGCGCTGAAGCAGCACCACATTCTCTTTGCTTTGTAGCCAGCATCTTTACGGAAAGATTCTCGGCTACGTCTGGCACAGAGAGCACTTGTAGTTCAACGGGTTTGCCCAGAGCTTGCCCCCGACGCGTGGCAACTTGTATTTGCACCACATTCCAGTGGCAGTCCTCTTTCCTTTACAGGCTGCACGGCGCCGTCAGATCGCCGTGCTCTCTGCACCTGCCTTCTCGGTTCCACGTGCCAGCGGGCACATCCGAGCCTTGCAGGGAGAGAAGACGCGGATAGTCGTCTCGCAGAAAAGAACGTGGCAGGGCGAAAAGATGTTCTTCCTTTGTTCTCCTCGTCACCCAGAGTGTGGTGCTGTACTGTGAGCCTCGGCCAGCGAAAGGCTAATCCATCCAGCGTTTCTCTCCTGATTCATTTCGCTGAGCGAGAGCAGAGGAAAATCCGTGCAGAGCACACTGTGGATGCGTGCAGTACACACGCTGAAGAGCTGCTGCACGGTTAAAGTCATCGCCGGGCTTCACTTCTGTCCAGAGCGCAGAAGGCCAAGAACGAAGCAGCTGGGCACGGGCTTCATGTACTCGGTGCACCGAATTTCAAATGTCCAGCCAAGAGCTTCTTCACAAGCCGATTCAGCTCAGAATGCTCTGACTGCTTCAGAAAGGAAGGAGCAGCCCTTGCACTCCTGGACACTAGCTGGCCACAAGCAGTTTCTTACACCTTCAGCGCTGCAGAGTCCATGCAGCTCGAGCACACCCAGAAGGACACGTCCAGAAAGAAGGCGTTCTTCAAGTACCCCCCTGCTCCAAGCTGCCTTGAAACTGAGCACAACACACTGCGGCTCGGCAGCTTCCTTCTCGCGTAGACGTGCCGTCACCTTTTGCACGCTCGCAGCTCCCTTGCCCACTTGCAGCAGCTGCTAGCAAAGAAAAAGGCCCCAGAAGTAAAAGCCACTGCTGGACTGCACTTTCCCCGTTGCCTCACGTCAAGCCCCAGAAACTGTCCGCTGCACTCTCTATTTCCATTCTCCGCTGCCTCTACCACTGTCATCTCTGCATCTCGAAGCATAAACCCCGGCACAATTCTTTCCAGGGAACGCTGGGAGAGAACTAGGTAGCAGCACAAGTAGCTGCAAGTGGAATTTTCTGCTTTCAACTGCTAATTCGAATCCGAAAACAAGCGAGTGGCAGCCACGCGCTTCCTCTTGCAGCCTGGGCGACGCACACACCAGCTCGCTGCTCTGCCTTCATTCTTACGCTGTTCCTAGCAGGTCGCGCTTTCGTTTTGCTGGAGACGAACCGTCGTCTACTTCTCGCCCAGAGAGCACGGTGCCGGCAGCCGAATGCTGCAGGCTGCTGCTTCTGCCGAAACACGCCTGGGCTATGCAATGTCTCTCTAGCGCTGAAGCAGCACCACATTCTCTTTGCTTTGTAGCCAGCATCTTTACGGAAAGATTCTCGGCTACGTCTGGCACAGAGAGCACTTGTAGTTCAACGGGTTTGCCCAGAGCTTGCCCCCGACGCGTGGCAACTTGTATTTGCACCACATTCCAGTGGCAGTCCTCTTTCCTTTACAGGCTGCACGGCGCCGTCAGATCGCCGTGCTCTCTGCACCTGCCTTCTCGGTTCCACGTGCCAGCGGGCACATCCGAGCCTTGCAGGGAGAGAAGACGCGGATAGTCGTCTCGCAGAAAAGAACGTGGCAGGGCGAAAAGATGTTCTTCCTTTGTTCTCCTCGTCACCCAGAGTGTGGTGCTGTACTGTGAGCCTCGGCCAGCGAAAGGCTAATCCATCCAGCGTTTCTCTCCTGATTCATTTCGCTGAGCGAGAGCAGAGGAAAATCCGTGCAGAGCACACTGTGGATGCGTGCAGTACACACGCTGAAGAGCTGCTGCACGGTTAAAGTCATCGCCGGGCTTCACTTCTGTCCAGAGCGCAGAAGGCCAAGAACGAAGCAGCTGGGCACGGGCTTCATGTACTCGGTGCACCGAATTTCAAATGTCCAGCCAAGAGCTTCTTCACAAGCCGATTCAGCTCAGAATGCTCTGACTGCTTCAGAAAGGAAGGAGCAGCCCTTGCACTCCTGGACACTAGCTGGCCACAAGCAGTTTCTTACACCTTCAGCGCTGCAGAGTCCATGCAGCTCGAGCACACCCAGAAGGACACGTCCAGAAAGAAGGCGTTCTTCAAGTACCCCCCTGCTCCAAGCTGCCTTGAAACTGAGCACAACACACTGCGGCTCGGCAGCTTCCTTCTCGCGTAGACGTGCCGTCACCTTTTGCACTCTCGCAGCTCCCTTGCCCACTTGCAGCAGCTGCTAGCAAAGAAAAAGGCCCCAGAAGTAAAAGCCACTGCTGGACTGCACTTTCCCCGTTGCCTCACGTCAAGCCCCAGAAACTGTCCGCTGCACTCTCTATTTCCATTCTCCGCTGCCTCTACCACTGTCATCTCTGCATCTCGAAGCATAAACCCCGGCACAATTCTTTCCAGGGAACGCTGGGAGAGAACTAGGTAGCAGCACAAGTAGCTGCAAGTGGAATTTTCTGCTTTCAACTGCTAATTCGAATCCGAAAACAAGCGAGTGGCAGCCACGCGCTTCCTCTTGCAGCCTGGGCGACGCACACACCAGCTCGCTGCTCTGCCTTCATTCTTACGCTGTTCCTAGCAGGTCGCGCTTTCGTTTTGCTGGAGACGAACCGTCGTCTACTTCTCGCCCAGAGAGCACGGTGCCGGCAGCCGAATGCTGCAGGCTGCTGCTTCTGCCGAAACACGCCTGGGCTATGCAATGTCTCTCTAGCGCTGAAGCAGCACCACATTCTCTTTGCTTTGTAGCCAGCATCTTTACGGAAAGATTCTCGGCTACGTCTGGCACAGAGAGCACTTGTAGTTCAACGGGTTTGCCCAGAGCTTGCCCCCGACGCGTGGCAACTTGTATTTGCACCACATTCCAGTGGCAGTCCTCTTTCCTTTACAGGCTGCACGGCGCCGTCAGATCGCCGTGCTCTCTGCACCTGCCTTCTCGGTTCCACGTGCCAGCGGGCACATCCGAGCCTTGCAGGGAGAGAAGACGCGGATAGTCGTCTCGCAGAAAAGAACGTGGCAGGGCGAAAAGATGTTCTTCCTTTGTTCTCCTCGTCACCCAGAGTGTGGTGCTGTACTGTGAGCCTCGGCCAGCGAAAGGCTAATCCATCCAGCGTTTCTCTCCTGATTCATTTCGCTGAGCGAGAGCAGAGGAAAATCCGTGCAGAGCACACTGTGGATGCGTGCAGTACACACGCTGAAGAGCTGCTGCACGGTTAAAGTCATCGCCGGGCTTCACTTCTGTCCAGAGCGCAGAAGGCCAAGAACGAAGCAGCTGGGCACGGGCTTCATGTACTCGGTGCACCGAATTTCAAATGTCCAGCCAAGAGCTTCTTCACAAGCCGATTCAGCTCAGAATGCTCTGACTGCTTCAGAAAGGAAGGAGCAGCCCTTGCACTCCTGGACACTAGCTGGCCACAAGCAGTTTCTTACACCTTCAGCGCTGCAGAGTCCATGCAGCTCGAGCACACCCAGAAGGACACGTCCAGAAAGAAGGCGTTCTTCAAGTACCCCCCTGCTCCAAGCTGCCTTGAAACTGAGCACAACACACTGCGGCTCGGCAGCTTCCTTCTCGCGTAGACGTGCCGTCACCTTTTGCACGCTCGCAGCTCCCTTGCCCACTTGCAGCAGCTGCTAGCAAAGAAAAAGGCCCCAGAAGTAAAAGCCACTGCTGGACTGCACTTTCCCCGTTGCCTCACGTCAAGCCCCAGAAACTGTCCGCTGCACTCTCTATTTCCATTCTCCGCTGCCTCTACCACTGTCATCTCTGCATCTCGAAGCATAAACCCCGGCACAATTCTTTCCAGGGAACGCTGGGAGAGAACTAGGTAGCAGCACAAGTAGCTGCAAGTGGAATTTTCTGCTTTCAACTGCTAATTCGAATCCGAAAACAAGCGAGTGGCAGCCACGCGCTTCCTCTTGCAGCCTGGGCGACGCACACACCAGCTCGCTGCTCTGCCTTCATTCTTACGCTGTTCCTAGCAGGTCGCGCTTTCGTTTTGCTGGAGACGAACCGTCGTCTACTTCTCGCCCAGAGAGCACGGTGCCGGCAGCCGAATGCTGCAGGCTGCTGCTTCTGCCGAAACACGCCTGGGCTATGCAATGTCTCTCTAGCGCTGAAGCAGCACCACATTCTCTTTGCTTTGTAGCCAGCATCTTTACGGAAAGATTCTCGGCTACGTCTGGCACAGAGAGCACTTGTAGTTCAACGGGTTTGCCCAGAGCTTGCCCCCGACGCGTGGCAACTTGTATTTGCACCACATTCCAGTGGCAGTCCTCTTTCCTTTACAGGCTGCACGGCGCCGTCAGATCGCCGTGCTCTCTGCACCTGCCTTCTCGGTTCCACGTGCCAGCGGGCACATCCGAGCCTTGCAGGGAGAGAAGACGCGGATAGTCGTCTCGCAGAAAAGAACGTGGCAGGGCGAAAAGATGTTCTTCCTTTGTTCTCCTCGTCACCCAGAGTGTGGTGCTGTACTGTGAGCCTCGGCCAGCGAAAGGCTAATCCATCCAGCGTTTCTCTCCTGATTCATTTCGCTGAGCGAGAGCAGAGGAAAATCCGTGCAGAGCACACTGTGGATGCGTGCAGTACACACGCTGAAGAGCTGCTGCACGGTTAAAGTCATCGCCGGGCTTCACTTCTGTCCAGAGCGCAGAAGGCCAAGAACGAAGCAGCTGGGCACGGGCTTCATGTACTCGGTGCACCGAATTTCAAATGTCCAGCCAAGAGCTTCTTCACAAGCCGATTCAGCTCAGAATGCTCTGACTGCTTCAGAAAGGAAGGAGCAGCCCTTGCACTCCTGGACACTAGCTGGCCACAAGCAGTTTCTTACACCTTCAGCGCTGCAGAGTCCATGCAGCTCGAGCACACCCAGAAGGACACGTCCAGAAAGAAGGCGTTCTTCAAGTACCCCCCTGCTCCAAGCTGCCTTGAAACTGAGCACAACACACTGCGGCTCGGCAGCTTCCTTCTCGCGTAGACGTGCCGTCACCTTTTGCACGCTCGCAGCTCCCTTGCCCACTTGCAGCAGCTGCTAGCAAAGAAAAAGGCCCCAGAAGTAAAAGCCACTGCTGGACTGCACTTTCCCCGTTGCCTCACGTCAAGCCCCAGAAACTGTCCGCTGCACTCTCTATTTCCATTCTCCGCTGCCTCTACCACTGTCATCTCTGCATCTCGAAGCATAAACCCCGGCACAATTCTTTCCAGGGAACGCTGGGAGAGAACTAGGTAGCAGCACAAGTAGCTGCAAGTGGAATTTTCTGCTTTCAACTGCTAATTCGAATCCGAAAACAAGCGAGTGGCAGCCACGCGCTTCCTCTTGCAGCCTGGGCGACGCACACACCAGCTCGCTGCTCTGCCTTCATTCTTACGCTGTTCCTAGCAGGTCGCGCTTTCGTTTTGCTGGAGACGAACCGTCGTCTACTTCTCGCCCAGAGAGCACGGTGCCGGCAGCCGAATGCTGCAGGCTGCTGCTTCTGCCGAAACACGCCTGGGCTATGCAATGTCTCTCTAGCGCTGAAGCAGCACCACATTCTCTTTGCTTTGTAGCCAGCATCTTTACGGAAAGATTCTCGGCTACGTCTGGCACAGAGAGCACTTGTAGTTCAACGGGTTTGCCCAGAGCTTGCCCCCGACGCGTGGCAACTTGTATTTGCACCACATTCCAGTGGCAGTCCTCTTTCCTTTACAGGCTGCACGGCGCCGTCAGATCGCCGTGCTCTCTGCACCTGCCTTCTCGGTTCCACGTGCCAGCGGGCACATCCGAGCCTTGCAGGGAGAGAAGACGCGGATAGTCGTCTCGCAGAAAAGAACGTGGCAGGGCGAAAAGATGTTCTTCCTTTGTTCTCCTCGTCACCCAGAGTGTGGTGCTGTACTGTGAGCCTCGGCCAGCGAAAGGCTAATCCATCCAGCGTTTCTCTCCTGATTCATTTCGCTGAGCGAGAGCAGAGGAAAATCCGTGCAGAGCACACTGTGGATGCGTGCAGTACACACGCTGAAGAGCTGCTGCACGGTTAAAGTCATCGCCGGGCTTCACTTCTGTCCAGAGCGCAGAAGGCCAAGAACGAAGCAGCTGGGCACGGGCTTCATGTACTCGGTGCACCGAATTTCAAATGTCCAGCCAAGAGCTTCTTCACAAGCCGATTCAGCTCAGAATGCTCTGACTGCTTCAGAAAGGAAGGAGCAGCCCTTGCACTCCTGGACACTAGCTGGCCACAAGCAGTTTCTTACACCTTCAGCGCTGCAGAGTCCATGCAGCTCGAGCACACCCAGAAGGACACGTCCAGAAAGAAGGCGTTCTTCAAGTACCCCCCTGCTCCAAGCTGCCTTGAAACTGAGCACAACACACTGCGGCTCGGCAGCTTCCTTCTCGCGTAGACGTGCCGTCACCTTTTGCACGCTCGCAGCTCCCTTGCCCACTTGCAGCAGCTGCTAGCAAAGAAAAAGGCCCCAGAAGTAAAAGCCACTGCTGGACTGCACTTTCCCCGTTGCCTCACGTCAAGCCCCAGAAACTGTCCGCTGCACTCTCTATTTCCATTCTCCGCTGCCTCTACCACTGTCATCTCTGCATCTCGAAGCATAAACCCCGGCACAATTCTTTCCAGGGAACGCTGGGAGAGAACTAGGTAGCAGCACAAGTAGCTGCAAGTGGAATTTTCTGCTTTCAACTGCTAATTCGAATCCGAAAACAAGCGAGTGGCAGCCACGCGCTTCCTCTTGCAGCCTGGGCGACGCACACACCAGCTCGCTGCTCTGCCTTCATTCTTACGCTGTTCCTAGCAGGTCGCGCTTTCGTTTTGCTGGAGACGAACCGTCGTCTACTTCTCGCCCAGAGAGCACGGTGCCGGCAGCCGAATGCTGCAGGCTGCTGCTTCTGCCGAAACACGCCTGGGCTATGCAATGTCTCTCTAGCGCTGAAGCAGCACCACATTCTCTTTGCTTTGTAGCCAGCATCTTTACGGAAAGATTCTCGGCTACGTCTGGCACAGAGAGCACTTGTAGTTCAACGGGTTTGCCCAGAGCTTGCCCCCGACGCGTGGCAACTTGTATTTGCACCACATTCCAGTGGCAGTCCTCTTTCCTTTACAGGCTGCACGGCGCCGTCAGATCGCCGTGCTCTCTGCACCTGCCTTCTCGGTTCCACGTGCCAGCGGGCACATCCGAGCCTTGCAGGGAGAGAAGACGCGGATAGTCGTCTCGCAGAAAAGAACGTGGCAGGGCGAAAAGATGTTCTTCCTTTGTTCTCCTCGTCACCCAGAGTGTGGTGCTGTACTGTGAGCCTCGGCCAGCGAAAGGCTAATCCATCCAGCGTTTCTCTCCTGATTCATTTCGCTGAGCGAGAGCAGAGGAAAATCCGTGCAGAGCACACTGTGGATGCGTGCAGTACACACGCTGAAGAGCTGCTGCACGGTTAAAGTCATCGCCGGGCTTCACTTCTGTCCAGAGCGCAGAAGGCCAAGAACGAAGCAGCTGGGCACGGGCTTCATGTACTCGGTGCACCGAATTTCAAATGTCCAGCCAAGAGCTTCTTCACAAGCCGATTCAGCTCAGAATGCTCTGACTGCTTCAGAAAGGAAGGAGCAGCCCTTGCACTCCTGGACACTAGCTGGCCACAAGCAGTTTCTTACACCTTCAGCGCTGCAGAGTCCATGCAGCTCGAGCACACCCAGAAGGACACGTCCAGAAAGAAGGCGTTCTTCAAGTACCCCCCTGCTCCAAGCTGCCTTGAAACTGAGCACAACACACTGCGGCTCGGCAGCTTCCTTCTCGCGTAGACGTGCCGTCACCTTTTGCACGCTCGCAGCTCCCTTGCCCACTTGCAGCAGCTGCTAGCAAAGAAAAAGGCCCCAGAAGTAAAAGCCACTGCTGGACTGCACTTTCCCCGTTGCCTCACGTCAAGCCCCAGAAACTGTCCGCTGCACTCTCTATTTCCATTCTCCGCTGCCTCTACCACTGTCATCTCTGCATCTCGAAGCATAAACCCCGGCACAATTCTTTCCAGGGAACGCTGGGAGAGAACTAGGTAGCAGCACAAGTAGCTGCAAGTGGAATTTTCTGCTTTCAACTGCTAATTCGAATCCGAAAACAAGCGAGTGGCAGCCACGCGCTTCCTCTTGCAGCCTGGGCGACGCACACACCAGCTCGCTGCTCTGCCTTCATTCTTACGCTGTTCCTAGCAGGTCGCGCTTTCGTTTTGCTGGAGACGAACCGTCGTCTACTTCTCGCCCAGAGAGCACGGTGCCGGCAGCCGAATGCTGCAGGCTGCTGCTTCTGCCGAAACACGCCTGGGCTATGCAATGTCTCTCTAGCGCTGAAGCAGCACCACATTCTCTTTGCTTTGTAGCCAGCATCTTTA
Source organism: Coloeus monedula (assembly GCF_965178545.1). Taxonomy (NCBI): domain Eukaryota; kingdom Metazoa; phylum Chordata; class Aves; order Passeriformes; family Corvidae; genus Coloeus; species Coloeus monedula. The sequence goes on along the minus strand of NW_028120661.1, from coordinate 102,527 downwards.
CGGAAAGATTCTCGGCTACGTCTGGCACAGAGAGCACTTGTAGTTCAACGGGTTTGCCCAGAGCTTGCCCCCGACGCGTGGCAACTTGTATTTGCACCACATTCCAGTGGCAGTCCTCTTTCCTTTACAGGCTGCACGGCGCCGTCAGATCGCCGTGCTCTCTGCACCTGCCTTCTCGGTTCCACGTGCCAGCGGGCACATCCGAGCCTTGCAGGGAGAGAAGACGCGGATAGTCGTCTCGCAGAAAAGAACGTGGCAGGGCGAAAAGATGTTCTTCCTTTGTTCTCCTCGTCACCCAGAGTGTGGTGCTGTACTGTGAGCCTCGGCCAGCGAAAGGCTAATCCATCCAGCGTTTCTCTCCTGATTCATTTCGCTGAGCGAGAGCAGAGGAAAATCCGTGCAGAGCACACTGTGGATGCGTGCAGTACACATGCTGAAGAGCTGCTGCACGGTTAAAGTCATCGCCGGGCTTCACTTCTGTCCAGAGCGCAGAAGGCCAAGAACGAAGCAGCTGGGCACGGGCTTCATGTACTCGGTGCACCGAATTTCAAATGTCCAGCCAAGAGCTTCTTCACAAGCCGATTCAGCTCAGAATGCTCTGACTGCTTCAGAAAGGAAGGAGCAGCCCTTGCACTCCTGGACACTAGCTGGCCACAAGCAGTTTCTTACACCTTCAGCGCTGCAGAGTCCATGCAGCTCGAGCACACCCAGAAGGACACGTCCAGAAAGAAGGCGTTCTTCAAGTACCCCCCTGCTCCAAGCTGCCTTGAAACTGAGCACAACACACTGCGGCTCGGCAGCTTCCTTCTCGCGTAGACGTGCCGTCACCTTTTGCACGCTCGCAGCTCCCTTGCCCACTTGCAGCAGCTGCTAGCAAAGAAAAAGGCCCCAGAAGTAAAAGCCACTGCTGGACTGCACTTTCCCCGTTGCCTCACGTCAAGCCCCAGAAACTGTCCGCTGCACTCTCTATTTCCATTCTCCGCTGCCTCTACCACTGTCATCTCTGCATCTCGAAGCATAAACCCCGGCACAATTCTTTCCAGGGAACGCTGGGAGAGAACTAGGTAGCAGCACAAGTAGCTGCAAGTGGAATTTTCTGCTTTCAACTGCTAATTCGAATCCGAAAACAAGCGAGTGGCAGCCACGCGCTTCCTCTTGCAGCCTGGGCGACGCACACACCAGCTCGCTGCTCTGCCTTCATTCTTACGCTGTTCCTAGCAGGTCGCGCTTTCGTTTTGCTGGAGACGAACCGTCGTCTACTTCTCGCCCAGAGAGCACGGTGCCGGCAGCCGAATGCTGCAGGCTGCTGCTTCTGCCGAAACACGCCTGGGCTATGCAATGTCTCTCTAGCGCTGAAGCAGCACCACATTCTCTTTGCTTTGTAGCCAGCATCTTTACGGAAAGATTCTCGGCTACGTCTGGCACAGAGAGCACTTGTAGTTCAACGGGTTTGCCCAGAGCTTGCCCCCGACGCGTGGCAACTTGTATTTGCACCACATTCCAGTGGCAGTCCTCTTTCCTTTACAGGCTGCACGGCGCCGTCAGATCGCCGTGCTCTCTGCACCTGCCTTCTCGGTTCCACGTGCCAGCGGGCACATCCGAGCCTTGCAGGGAGAGAAGACGCGGATAGTCGTCTCGCAGAAAAGAACGTGGCAGGGCGAAAAGATGTTCTTCCTTTGTTCTCCTCGTCACCCAGAGTGTGGTGCTGTACTGTGAGCCTCGGCCAGCGAAAGGCTAATCCATCCAGCGTTTCTCTCCTGATTCATTTCGCTGAGCGAGAGCAGAGGAAAATCCGTGCAGAGCACACTGTGGATGCGTGCAGTACACACGCTGAAGAGCTGCTGCACGGTTAAAGTCATCGCCGGGCTTCACTTCTGTCCAGAGCGCAGAAGGCCAAGAACGAAGCAGCTGGGCACGGGCTTCATGTACTCGGTGCACCGAATTTCAAATGTCCAGCCAAGAGCTTCTTCACAAGCCGATTCAGCTCAGAATGCTCTGACTGCTTCAGAAAGGAAGGAGCAGCCCTTGCACTCCTGGACACTAGCTGGCCACAAGCAGTTTCTTACACCTTCAGCGCTGCAGAGTCCATGCAGCTCGAGCACACCCAGAAGGACACGTCCAGAAAGAAGGCGTTCTTCAAGTACCCCCCTGCTCCAAGCTGCCTTGAAACTGAGCACAACACACTGCGGCTCGGCAGCTTCCTTCTCGCGTAGACGTGCCGTCACCTTTTGCACGCTCGCAGCTCCCTTGCCCACTTGCAGCAGCTGCTAGCAAAGAAAAAGGCCCCAGAAGTAAAAGCCACTGCTGGACTGCACTTTCCCCGTTGCCTCACGTCAAGCCCCAGAAACTGTCCGCTGCACTCTCTATTTCCATTCTCCGCTGCCTCTACCACTGTCATCTCTGCATCTCGAAGCATAAACCCCGGCACAATTCTTTCCAGGGAACGCTGGGAGAGAACTAGGTAGCAGCACAAGTAGCTGCAAGTGGAATTTTCTGCTTTCAACTGCTAATTCGAATCCGAAAACAAGCGAGTGGCAGCCACGCGCTTCCTCTTGCAGCCTGGGCGACGCACACACCAGCTCGCTGCTCTGCCTTCATTCTTACGCTGTTCCTAGCAGGTCGCGCTTTCGTTTTGCTGGAGACGAACCGTCGTCTACTTCTCGCCCAGAGAGCACGGTGCCGGCAGCCGAATGCTGCAGGCTGCTGCTTCTGCCGAAACACGCCTGGGCTATGCAATGTCTCTCTAGCGCTGAAGCAGCACCACATTCTCTTTGCTTTGTAGCCAGCATCTTTACGGAAAGATTCTCGGCTACGTCTGGCACAGAGAGCACTTGTAGTTCAACGGGTTTGCCCAGAGCTTGCCCCCGACGCGTGGCAACTTGTATTTGCACCACATTCCAGTGGCAGTCCTCTTTCCTTTACAGGCTGCACGGCGCCGTCAGATCGCCGTGCTCTCTGCACCTGCCTTCTCGGTTCCACGTGCCAGCGGGCACATCCGAGCCTTGCAGGGAGAGAAGACGCGGATAGTCGTCTCGCAGAAAAGAACGTGGCAGGGCGAAAAGATGTTCTTCCTTTGTTCTCCTCGTCACCCAGAGTGTGGTGCTGTACTGTGAGCCTCGGCCAGCGAAAGGCTAATCCATCCAGCGTTTCTCTCCTGATTCATTTCGCTGAGCGAGAGCAGAGGAAAATCCGTGCAGAGCACACTGTGGATGCGTGCAGTACACACGCTGAAGAGCTGCTGCACGGTTAAAGTCATCGCCGGGCTTCACTTCTGTCCAGAGCGCAGAAGGCCAAGAACGAAGCAGCTGGGCACGGGCTTCATGTACTCGGTGCACCGAATTTCAAATGTCCAGCCAAGAGCTTCTTCACAAGCCGATTCAGCTCAGAATGCTCTGACTGCTTCAGAAAGGAAGGAGCAGCCCTTGCACTCCTGGACACTAGCTGGCCACAAGCAGTTTCTTACACCTTCAGCGCTGCAGAGTCCATGCAGCTCGAGCACACCCAGAAGGACACGTCCAGAAAGAAGGCGTTCTTCAAGTACCCCCCTGCTCCAAGCTGCCTTGAAACTGAGCACAACACACTGCGGCTCGGCAGCTTCCTTCTCGCGTAGACGTGCCGTCACCTTTTGCACGCTCGCAGCTCCCTTGCCCACTTGCAGCAGCTGCTAGCAAAGAAAAAGGCCCCAGAAGTAAAAGCCACTGCTGGACTGCACTTTCCCCGTTGCCTCACGTCAAGCCCCAGAAACTGTCCGCTGCACTCTCTATTTCCATTCTCCGCTGCCTCTACCACTGTCATCTCTGCATCTCGAAGCATAAACCCCGGCACAATTCTTTCCAGGGAACGCTGGGAGAGAACTAGGTAGCAGCACAAGTAGCTGCAAGTGGAATTTTCTGCTTTCAACTGCTAATTCGAATCCGAAAACAAGCGAGTGGCAGCCACGCGCTTCCTCTTGCAGCCTGGGCGACGCACACACCAGCTCGCTGCTCTGCCTTCATTCTTACGCTGTTCCTAGCAGGTCGCGCTTTCGTTTTGCTGGAGACGAACCGTCGTCTACTTCTCGCCCAGAGAGCACGGTGCCGGCAGCCGAATGCTGCAGGCTGCTGCTTCTGCCGAAACACGCCTGGGCTATGCAATGTCTCTCTAGCGCTGAAGCAGCACCACATTCTCTTTGCTTTGTAGCCAGCATCTTTACGGAAAGATTCTCGGCTACGTCTGGCACAGAGAGCACTTGTAGTTCAACGGGTTTGCCCAGAGCTTGCCCCCGACGCGTGGCAACTTGTATTTGCACCACATTCCAGTGGCAGTCCTCTTTCCTTTACAGGCTGCACGGCGCCGTCAGATCGCCGTGCTCTCTGCACCTGCCTTCTCGGTTCCACGTGCCAGCGGGCACATCCGAGCCTTGCAGGGAGAGAAGACGCGGATAGTCGTCTCGCAGAAAAGAACGTGGCAGGGCGAAAAGATGTTCTTCCTTTGTTCTCCTCGTCACCCAGAGTGTGGTGCTGTACTGTGAGCCTCGGCCAGCGAAAGGCTAATCCATCCAGCGTTTCTCTCCTGATTCATTTCGCTGAGCGAGAGCAGAGGAAAATCCGTGCAGAGCACACTGTGGATGCGTGCAGTACACACGCTGAAGAGCTGCTGCACGGTTAAAGTCATCGCCGGGCTTCACTTCTGTCCAGAGCGCAGAAGGCCAAGAACGAAGCAGCTGGGCACGGGCTTCATGTACTCGGTGCACCGAATTTCAAATGTCCAGCCAAGAGCTTCTTCACAAGCCGATTCAGCTCAGAATGCTCTGACTGCTTCAGAAAGGAAGGAGCAGCCCTTGCACTCCTGGACACTAGCTGGCCACAAGCAGTTTCTTACACCTTCAGCGCTGCAGAGTCCATGCAGCTCGAGCACACCCAGAAGGACACGTCCAGAAAGAAGGCGTTCTTCAAGTACCCCCCTGCTCCAAGCTGCCTTGAAACTGAGCACAACACACTGCGGCTCGGCAGCTTCCTTCTCGCGTAGACGTGCCGTCACCTTTTGCACGCTCGCAGCTCCCTTGCCCACTTGCAGCAGCTGCTAGCAAAGAAAAAGGCCCCAGAAGTAAAAGCCACTGCTGGACTGCACTTTCCCCGTTGCCTCACGTCAAGCCCCAGAAACTGTCCGCTGCACTCTCTATTTCCATTCTCCGCTGCCTCTACCACTGTCATCTCTGCATCTCGAAGCATAAACCCCGGCACAATTCTTTCCAGGGAACGCTGGGAGAGAACTAGGTAGCAGCACAAGTAGCTGCAAGTGGAATTTTCTGCTTTCAACTGCTAATTCGAATCCGAAAACAAGCGAGTGGCAGCCACGCGCTTCCTCTTGCAGCCTGGGCGACGCACACACCAGCTCGCTGCTCTGCCTTCATTCTTACGCTGTTCCTAGCAGGTCGCGCTTTCGTTTTGCTGGAGACGAACCGTCGTCTACTTCTCGCCCAGAGAGCACGGTGCCGGCAGCCGAATGCTGCAGGCTGCTGCTTCTGCCGAAACACGCCTGGGCTATGCAATGTCTCTCTAGCGCTGAAGCAGCACCACATTCTCTTTGCTTTGTAGCCAGCATCTTTACGGAAAGATTCTCGGCTACGTCTGGCACAGAGAGCACTTGTAGTTCAACGGGTTTGCCCAGAGCTTGCCCCCGACGCGTGGCAACTTGTATTTGCACCACATTCCAGTGGCAGTCCTCTTTCCTTTACAGGCTGCACGGCGCCGTCAGATCGCCGTGCTCTCTGCACCTGCCTTCTCGGTTCCACGTGCCAGCGGGCACATCCGAGCCTTGCAGGGAGAGAAGACGCGGATAGTCGTCTCGCAGAAAAGAACGTGGCAGGGCGAAAAGATGTTCTTCCTTTGTTCTCCTCGTCACCCAGAGTGTGGTGCTGTACTGTGAGCCTCGGCCAGCGAAAGGCTAATCCATCCAGCGTTTCTCTCCTGATTCATTTCGCTGAGCGAGAGCAGAGGAAAATCCGTGCAGAGCACACTGTGGATGCGTGCAGTACACACGCTGAAGAGCTGCTGCACGGTTAAAGTCATCGCCGGGCTTCACTTCTGTCCAGAGCGCAGAAGGCCAAGAACGAAGCAGCTGGGCACGGGCTTCATGTACTCGGTGCACCGAATTTCAAATGTCCAGCCAAGAGCTTCTTCACAAGCCGATTCAGCTCAGAATGCTCTGACTGCTTCAGAAAGGAAGGAGCAGCCCTTGCACTCCTGGACACTAGCTGGCCACAAGCAGTTTCTTACACCTTCAGCGCTGCAGAGTCCATGCAGCTCGAGCACACCCAGAAGGACACGTCCAGAAAGAAGGCGTTCTTCAAGTACCCCCCTGCTCCAAGCTGCCTTGAAACTGAGCACAACACACTGCGGCTCGGCAGCTTCCTTCTCGCGTAGACGTGCCGTCACCTTTTGCACGCTCGCAGCTCCCTTGCCCACTTGCAGCAGCTGCTAGCAAAGAAAAAGGCCCCAGAAGTAAAAGCCACTGCTGGACTGCACTTTCCCCGTTGCCTCACGTCAAGCCCCAGAAACTGTCCGCTGCACTCTCTATTTCCATTCTCCGCTGCCTCTACCACTGTCATCTCTGCATCTCGAAGCATAAACCCCGGCACAATTCTTTCCAGGGAACGCTGGGAGAGAACTAGGTAGCAGCACAAGTAGCTGCAAGTGGAATTTTCTGCTTTCAACTGCTAATTCGAATCCGAAAACAAGCGAGTGGCAGCCACGCGCTTCCTCTTGCAGCCTGGGCGACGCACACACCAGCTCGCTGCTCTGCCTTCATTCTTACGCTGTTCCTAGCAGGTCGCGCTTTCGTTTTGCTGGAGACGAACCGTCGTCTACTTCTCGCCCAGAGAGCACGGTGCCGGCAGCCGAATGCTGCAGGCTGCTGCTTCTGCCGAAACACGCCTGGGCTATGCAATGTCTCTCTAGCGCTGAAGCAGCACCACATTCTCTTTGCTTTGTAGCCAGCATCTTTACGGAAAGATTCTCGGCTACGTCTGGCACAGAGAGCACTTGTAGTTCAACGGGTTTGCCCAGAGCTTGCCCCCGACGCGTGGCAACTTGTATTTGCACCACATTCCAGTGGCAGTCCTCTTTCCTTTACAGGCTGCACGGCGCCGTCAGATCGCCGTGCTCTCTGCACCTGCCTTCTCGGTTCCACGTGCCAGCGGGCACATCCGAGCCTTGCAGGGAGAGAAGACGCGGATAGTCGTCTCGCAGAAAAGAACGTGGCAGGGCGAAAAGATGTTCTTCCTTTGTTCTCCTCGTCACCCAGAGTGTGGTGCTGTACTGTGAGCCTCGGCCAGCGAAAGGCTAATCCATCCAGCGTTTCTCTCCTGATTCATTTCGCTGAGCGAGAGCAGAGGAAAATCCGTGCAGAGCACACTGTGGATGCGTGCAGTACACACGCTGAAGAGCTGCTGCACGGTTAAAGTCATCGCCGGGCTTCACTTCTGTCCAGAGCGCAGAAGGCCAAGAACGAAGCAGCTGGGCACGGGCTTCATGTACTCGGTGCACCGAATTTCAAATGTCCAGCCAAGAGCTTCTTCACAAGCCGATTCAGCTCAGAATGCTCTGACTGCTTCAGAAAGGAAGGAGCAGCCCTTGCACTCCTGGACACTAGCTGGCCACAAGCAGTTTCTTACACCTTCAGCGCTGCAGAGTCCATGCAGCTCGAGCACACCCAGAAGGACACGTCCAGAAAGAAGGCGTTCTTCAAGTACCCCCCTGCTCCAAGCTGCCTTGAAACTGAGCACAACACACTGCGGCTCGGCAGCTTCCTTCTCGCGTAGACGTGCCGTCACCTTTTGCACGCTCGCAGCTCCCTTGCCCACTTGCAGCAGCTGCTAGCAAAGAAAAAGGCCCCAGAAGTAAAAGCCACTGCTGGACTGCACTTTCCCCGTTGCCTCACGTCAAGCCCCAGAAACTGTCCGCTGCACTCTCTATTTCCATTCTCCGCTGCCTCTACCACTGTCATCTCTGCATCTCGAAGCATAAACCCCGGCACAATTCTTTCCAGGGAACGCTGGGAGAGAACTAGGTAGCAGCACAAGTAGCTGCAAGTGGAATTTTCTGCTTTCAACTGCTAATTCGAATCCGAAAACAAGCGAGTGGCAGCCACGCGCTTCCTCTTGCAGCCTGGGCGACGCACACACCAGCTCGCTGCTCTGCCTTCATTCTTACGCTGTTCCTAGCAGGTCGCGCTTTCGTTTTGCTGGAGACGAACCGTCGTCTACTTCTCGCCCAGAGAGCACGGTGCCGGCAGCCGAATGCTGCAGGCTGCTGCTTCTGCCGAAACACGCCTGGGCTATGCAATGTCTCTCTAGCGCTGAAGCAGCACCACATTCTCTTTGCTTTGTAGCCAGCATCTTTACGGAAAGATTCTCGGCTACGTCTGGCACAGAGAGCACTTGTAGTTCAACGGGTTTGCCCAGAGCTTGCCCCCGACGCGTGGCAACTTGTATTTGCACCACATTCCAGTGGCAGTCCTCTTTCCTTTACAGGCTGCACGGCGCCGTCAGATCGCCGTGCTCTCTGCACCTGCCTTCTCGGTTCCACGTGCCAGCGGGCACATCCGAGCCTTGCAGGGAGAGAAGACGCGGATAGTCGTCTCGCAGAAAAGAACGTGGCAGGGCGAAAAGATGTTCTTCCTTTGTTCTCCTCGTCACCCAGAGTGTGGTGCTGTACTGTGAGCCTCGGCCAGCGAAAGGCTAATCCATCCAGCGTTTCTCTCCTGATTCATTTCGCTGAGCGAGAGCAGAGGAAAATCCGTGCAGAGCACACTGTGGATGCGTGCAGTACACACGCTGAAGAGCTGCTGCACGGTTAAAGTCATCGCCGGGCTTCACTTCTGTCCAGAGCGCAGAAGGCCAAGAACGAAGCAGCTGGGCACGGGCTTCATGTACTCGGTGCACCGAATTTCAAATGTCCAGCCAAGAGCTTCTTCACAAGCCGATTCAGCTCAGAATGCTCTGACTGCTTCAGAAAGGAAGGAGCAGCCCTTGCACTCCTGGACACTAGCTGGCCACAAGCAGTTTCTTACACCTTCAGCGCTGCAGAGTCCATGCAGCTCGAGCACACCCAGAAGGACACGTCCAGAAAGAAGGCGTTCTTCAAGTACCCCCCTGCTCCAAGCTGCCTTGAAACTGAGCACAACACACTGCGGCTCGGCAGCTTCCTTCTCGCGTAGACGTGCCGTCACCTTTTGCACGCTCGCAGCTCCCTTGCCCACTTGCAGCAGCTGCTAGCAAAGAAAAAGGCCCCAGAAGTAAAAGCCACTGCTGGACTGCACTTTCCCCGTTGCCTCACGTCAAGCCCCAGAAACTGTCCGCTGCACTCTCTATTTCCATTCTCCGCTGCCTCTACCACTGTCATCTCTGCATCTCGAAGCATAAACCCCGGCACAATTCTTTCCAGGGAACGCTGGGAGAGAACTAGGTAGCAGCACAAGTAGCTGCAAGTGGAATTTTCTGCTTTCAACTGCTAATTCGAATCCGAAAACAAGCGAGTGGCAGCCACGCGCTTCCTCTTGCAGCCTGGGCGACGCACACACCAGCTCGCTGCTCTGCCTTCATTCTTACGCTGTTCCTAGCAGGTCGCGCTTTCGTTTTGCTGGAGACGAACCGTCGTCTACTTCTCGCCCAGAGAGCACGGTGCCGGCAGCCGAATGCTGCAGGCTGCTGCTTCTGCCGAAACACGCCTGGGCTATGCAATGTCTCTCTAGCGCTGAAGCAGCACCACATTCTCTTTGCTTTGTAGCCAGCATCTTTACGGAAAGATTCTCGGCTACGTCTGGCACAGAGAGCACTTGTAGTTCAACGGGTTTGCCCAGAGCTTGCCCCCGACGCGTGGCAACTTGTATTTGCACCACATTCCAGTGGCAGTCCTCTTTCCTTTACAGGCTGCACGGCGCCGTCAGATCGCCGTGCTCTCTGCACCTGCCTTCTCGGTTCCACGTGCCAGCGGGCACATCCGAGCCTTGCAGGGAGAGAAGACGCGGATAGTCGTCTCGCAGAAAAGAACGTGGCAGGGCGAAAAGATGTTCTTCCTTTGTTCTCCTCGTCACCCAGAGTGTGGTGCTGTACTGTGAGCCTCGGCCAGCGAAAGGCTAATCCATCCAGCGTTTCTCTCCTGATTCATTTCGCTGAGCGAGAGCAGAGGAAAATCCGTGCAGAGCACACTGTGGATGCGTGCAGTACACACGCTGAAGAGCTGCTGCACGGTTAAAGTCATCGCCGGGCTTCACTTCTGTCCAGAGCGCAGAAGGCCAAGAACGAAGCAGCTGGGCACGGGCTTCATGTACTCGGTGCACCGAATTTCAAATGTCCAGCCAAGAGCTTCTTCACAAGCCGATTCAGCTCAGAATGCTCTGACTGCTTCAGAAAGGAAGGAGCAGCCCTTGCACTCCTGGACACTAGCTGGCCACAAGCAGTTTCTTACACCTTCAGCGCTGCAGAGTCCATGCAGCTCGAGCACACCCAGAAGGACACGTCCAGAAAGAAGGCGTTCTTCAAGTACCCCCCTGCTCCAAGCTGCCTTGAAACTGAGCACAACACACTGCGGCTCGGCAGCTTCCTTCTCGCGTAGACGTGCCGTCACCTTTTGCACTCTCGCAGCTCCCTTGCCCACTTGCAGCAGCTGCTAGCAAAGAAAAAGGCCCCAGAAGTAAAAGCCACTGCTGGACTGCACTTTCCCCGTTGCCTCACGTCAAGCCCCAGAAACTGTCCGCTGCACTCTCTATTTCCATTCTCCGCTGCCTCTACCACTGTCATCTCTGCATCTCGAAGCATAAACCCCGGCACAATTCTTTCCAGGGAACGCTGGGAGAGAACTAGGTAGCAGCACAAGTAGCTGCAAGTGGAATTTTCTGCTTTCAACTGCTAATTCGAATCCGAAAACAAGCGAGTGGCAGCCACGCGCTTCCTCTTGCAGCCTGGGCGACGCACACACCAGCTCGCTGCTCTGCCTTCATTCTTACGCTGTTCCTAGCAGGTCGCGCTTTCGTTTTGCTGGAGACGAACCGTCGTCTACTTCTCGCCCAGAGAGCACGGTGCCGGCAGCCGAATGCTGCAGGCTGCTGCTTCTGCCGAAACACGCCTGGGCTATGCAATGTCTCTCTAGCGCTGAAGCAGCACCACATTCTCTTTGCTTTGTAGCCAGCATCTTTACGGAAAGATTCTCGGCTACGTCTGGCACAGAGAGCACTTGTAGTTCAACGGGTTTGCCCAGAGCTTGCCCCCGACGCGTGGCAACTTGTATTTGCACCACATTCCAGTGGCAGTCCTCTTTCCTTTACAGGCTGCACGGCGCCGTCAGATCGCCGTGCTCTCTGCACCTGCCTTCTCGGTTCCACGTGCCAGCGGGCACATCCGAGCCTTGCAGGGAGAGAAGACGCGGATAGTCGTCTCGCAGAAAAGAACGTGGCAGGGCGAAAAGATGTTCTTCCTTTGTTCTCCTCGTCACCCAGAGTGTGGTGCTGTACTGTGAGCCTCGGCCAGCGAAAGGCTAATCCATCCAGCGTTTCTCTCCTGATTCATTTCGCTGAGCGAGAGCAGAGGAAAATCCGTGCAGAGCACACTGTGGATGCGTGCAGTACACACGCTGAAGAGCTGCTGCACGGTTAAAGTCATCGCCGGGCTTCACTTCTGTCCAGAGCGCAGAAGGCCAAGAACGAAGCAGCTGGGCACGGGCTTCATGTACTCGGTGCACCGAATTTCAAATGTCCAGCCAAGAGCTTCTTCACAAGCCGATTCAGCTCAGAATGCTCTGACTGCTTCAGAAAGGAAGGAGCAGCCCTTGCACTCCTGGACACTAGCTGGCCACAAGCAGTTTCTTACACCTTCAGCGCTGCAGAGTCCATGCAGCTCGAGCACACCCAGAAGGACACGTCCAGAAAGAAGGCGTTCTTCAAGTACCCCCCTGCTCCAAGCTGCCTTGAAACTGAGCACAACACACTGCGGCTCGGCAGCTTCCTTCTCGCGTAGACGTGCCGTCACCTTTTGCACGCTCGCAGCTCCCTTGCCCACTTGCAGCAGCTGCTAGCAAAGAAAAAGGCCCCAGAAGTAAAAGCCACTGCTGGACTGCACTTTCCCCGTTGCCTCACGTCAAGCCCCAGAAACTGTCCGCTGCACTCTCTATTTCCATTCTCCGCTGCCTCTACCACTGTCATCTCTGCATCTCGAAGCATAAACCCCGGCACAATTCTTTCCAGGGAACGCTGGGAGAGAACTAGGTAGCAGCACAAGTAGCTGCAAGTGGAATTTTCTGCTTTCAACTGCTAATTCGAATCCGAAAACAAGCGAGTGGCAGCCACGCGCTTCCTCTTGCAGCCTGGGCGACGCACACACCAGCTCGCTGCTCTGCCTTCATTCTTACGCTGTTCCTAGCAGGTCGCGCTTTCGTTTTGCTGGAGACGAACCGTCGTCTACTTCTCGCCCAGAGAGCACGGTGCCGGCAGCCGAATGCTGCAGGCTGCTGCTTCTGCCGAAACACGCCTGGGCTATGCAATGTCTCTCTAGCGCTGAAGCAGCACCACATTCTCTTTGCTTTGTAGCCAGCATCTTTACGGAAAGATTCTCGGCTACGTCTGGCACAGAGAGCACTTGTAGTTCAACGGGTTTGCCCAGAGCTTGCCCCCGACGCGTGGCAACTTGTATTTGCACCACATTCCAGTGGCAGTCCTCTTTCCTTTACAGGCTGCACGGCGCCGTCAGATCGCCGTGCTCTCTGCACCTGCCTTCTCGGTTCCACGTGCCAGCGGGCACATCCGAGCCTTGCAGGGAGAGAAGACGCGGATAGTCGTCTCGCAGAAAAGAACGTGGCAGGGCGAAAAGATGTTCTTCCTTTGTTCTCCTCGTCACCCAGAGTGTGGTGCTGTACTGTGAGCCTCGGCCAGCGAAAGGCTAATCCATCCAGCGTTTCTCTCCTGATTCATTTCGCTGAGCGAGAGCAGAGGAAAATCCGTGCAGAGCACACTGTGGATGCGTGCAGTACACACGCTGAAGAGCTGCTGCACGGTTAAAGTCATCGCCGGGCTTCACTTCTGTCCAGAGCGCAGAAGGCCAAGAACGAAGCAGCTGGGCACGGGCTTCATGTACTCGGTGCACCGAATTTCAAATGTCCAGCCAAGAGCTTCTTCACAAGCCGATTCAGCTCAGAATGCTCTGACTGCTTCAGAAAGGAAGGAGCAGCCCTTGCACTCCTGGACACTAGCTGGCCACAAGCAGTTTCTTACACCTTCAGCGCTGCAGAGTCCATGCAGCTCGAGCACACCCAGAAGGACACGTCCAGAAAGAAGGCGTTCTTCAAGTACCCCCCTGCTCCAAGCTGCCTTGAAACTGAGCACAACACACTGCGGCTCGGCAGCTTCCTTCTCGCGTAGACGTGCCGTCACCTTTTGCACGCTCGCAGCTCCCTTGCCCACTTGCAGCAGCTGCTAGCAAAGAAAAAGGCCCCAGAAGTAAAAGCCACTGCTGGACTGCACTTTCCCCGTTGCCTCACGTCAAGCCCCAGAAACTGTCCGCTGCACTCTCTATTTCCATTCTCCGCTGCCTCTACCACTGTCATCTCTGCATCTCGAAGCATAAACCCCGGCACAATTCTTTCCAGGGAACGCTGGGAGAGAACTAGGTAGCAGCACAAGTAGCTGCAAGTGGAATTTTCTGCTTTCAACTGCTAATTCGAATCCGAAAACAAGCGAGTGGCAGCCACGCGCTTCCTCTTGCAGCCTGGGCGACGCACACACCAGCTCGCTGCTCTGCCTTCATTCTTACGCTGTTCCTAGCAGGTCGCGCTTTCGTTTTGCTGGAGACGAACCGTCGTCTACTTCTCGCCCAGAGAGCACGGTGCCGGCAGCCGAATGCTGCAGGCTGCTGCTTCTGCCGAAACACGCCTGGGCTATGCAATGTCTCTCTAGCGCTGAAGCAGCACCACATTCTCTTTGCTTTGTAGCCAGCATCTTTACGGAAAGATTCTCGGCTACGTCTGGCACAGAGAGCACTTGTAGTTCAACGGGTTTGCCCAGAGCTTGCCCCCGACGCGTGGCAACTTGTATTTGCACCACATTCCAGTGGCAGTCCTCTTTCCTTTACAGGCTGCACGGCGCCGTCAGATCGCCGTGCTCTCTGCACCTGCCTTCTCGGTTCCATGTGCCAGCGGGCACATCCGAGCCTTGCAGGGAGAGAAGACGCGGATAGTCGTCTCGCAGAAAAGAACGTGGCAGGGCGAAAAGATGTTCTTCCTTTGTTCTCCTCGTCACCCAGAGTGTGGTGCTGTACTGTGAGCCTCGGCCAGCGAAAGGCTAATCCATCCAGCGTTTCTCTCCTGATTCATTTCGCTGAGCGAGAGCAGAGGAAAATCCGTGCAGAGCACACTGTGGATGCGTGCAGTACACACGCTGAAGAGCTGCTGCACGGTTAAAGTCATCGCCGGGCTTCACTTCTGTCCAGAGCGCAGAAGGCCAAGAACGAAGCAGCTGGGCACGGGCTTCATGTACTCGGTGCACCGAATTTCAAATGTCCAGCCAAGAGCTTCTTCACAAGCCGATTCAGCTCAGAATGCTCTGACTGCTTCAGAAAGGAAGGAGCAGCCCTTGCACTCCTGGACACTAGCTGGCCACAAGCAGTTTCTTACACCTTCAGCGCTGCAGAGTCCATGCAGCTCGAGCACACCCAGAAGGACACGTCCAGAAAGAAGGCGTTCTTCAAGTACCCCCCTGCTCCAAGCTGCCTTGAAACTGAGCACAACACACTGCGGCTCGGCAGCTTCCTTCTCGCGTAGACGTGCCGTCACCTTTTGCACGCTCGCAGCTCCCTTGCCCACTTGCAGCAGCTGCTAGCAAAGAAAAAGGCCCCAGAAGTAAAAGCCACTGCTGGACTGCACTTTCCCCGTTGCCTCACGTCAAGCCCCAGAAACTGTCCGCTGCACTCTCTATTTCCATTCTCCGCTGCCTCTACCACTGTCATCTCTGCATCTCGAAGCATAAACCCCGGCACAATTCTTTCCAGGGAACGCTGGGAGAGAACTAGGTAGCAGCACAAGTAGCTGCAAGTGGAATTTTCTGCTTTCAACTGCTAATTCGAATCCGAAAACAAGCGAGTGGCAGCCACGCGCTTCCTCTTGCAGCCTGGGCGACGCACACACCAGCTCGCTGCTCTGCCTTCATTCTTACGCTGTTCCTAGCAGGTCGCGCTTTCGTTTTGCTGGAGACGAACCGTCGTCTACTTCTCGCCCAGAGAGCACGGTGCCGGCAGCCGAATGCTGCAGGCTGCTGCTTCTGCCGAAACACGCCTGGGCTATGCAATGTCTCTCTAGCGCTGAAGCAGCACCACATTCTCTTTGCTTTGTAGCCAGCATCTTTACGGAAAGATTCTCGGCTACGTCTGGCACAGAGAGCACTTGTAGTTCAACGGGTTTGCCCAGAGCTTGCCCCCGACGCGTGGCAACTTGTATTTGCACCACATTCCAGTGGCAGTCCTCTTTCCTTTACAGGCTGCACGGCGCCGTCAGATCGCCGTGCTCTCTGCACCTGCCTTCTCGGTTCCACGTGCCAGCGGGCACATCCGAGCCTTGCAGGGAGAGAAGACGCGGATAGTCGTCTCGCAGAAAAGAACGTGGCAGGGCGAAAAGATGTTCTTCCTTTGTTCTCCTCGTCACCCAGAGTGTGGTGCTGTACTGTGAGCCTCGGCCAGCGAAAGGCTAATCCATCCAGCGTTTCTCTCCTGATTCATTTCGCTGAGCGAGAGCAGAGGAAAATCCGTGCAGAGCACACTGTGGATGCGTGCAGTACACACGCTGAAGAGCTGCTGCACGGTTAAAGTCATCGCCGGGCTTCACTTCTGTCCAGAGCGCAGAAGGCCAAGAACGAAGCAGCTGGGCACGGGCTTCATGTACTCGGTGCACCGAATTTCAAATGTCCAGCCAAGAGCTTCTTCACAAGCCGATTCAGCTCAGAATGCTCTGACTGCTTCAGAAAGGAAGGAGCAGCCCTTGCACTCCTGGACACTAGCTGGCCACAAGCAGTTTCTTACACCTTCAGCGCTGCAGAGTCCATGCAGCTCGAGCACACCCAGAAGGACACGTCCAGAAAGAAGGCGTTCTTCAAGTACCCCCCTGCTCCAAGCTGCCTTGAAACTGAGCACAACACACTGCGGCTCGGCAGCTTCCTTCTCGCGTAGACGTGCCGTCACCTTTTGCACGCTCGCAGCTCCCTTGCCCACTTGCAGCAGCTGCTAGCAAAGAAAAAGGCCCCAGAAGTAAAAGCCACTGCTGGACTGCACTTTCCCCGTTGCCTCACGTCAAGCCCCAGAAACTGTCCGCTGCACTCTCTATTTCCATTCTCCGCTGCCTCTACCACTGTCATCTCTGCATCTCGAAGCATAAACCCCGGCACAATTCTTTCCAGGGAACGCTGGGAGAGAACTAGGTAGCAGCACAAGTAGCTGCAAGTGGAATTTTCTGCTTTCAACTGCTAATTCGAATCCGAAAACAAGCGAGTGGCAGCCACGCGCTTCCTCTTGCAGCCTGGGCGACGCACACACCAGCTCGCTGCTCTGCCTTCATTCTTACGCTGTTCCTAGCAGGTCGCGCTTTCGTTTTGCTGGAGACGAACCGTCGTCTACTTCTCGCCCAGAGAGCACGGTGCCGGCAGCCGAATGCTGCAGGCTGCTGCTTCTGCCGAAACACGCCTGGGCTATGCAATGTCTCTCTAGCGCTGAAGCAGCACCACATTCTCTTTGCTTTGTAGCCAGCATCTTTACGGAAAGATTCTCGGCTACGTCTGGCACAGAGAGCACTTGTAGTTCAACGGGTTTGCCCAGAGCTTGCCCCCGACGCGTGGCAACTTGTATTTGCACCACATTCCAGTGGCAGTCCTCTTTCCTTTACAGGCTGCACGGCGCCGTCAGATCGCCGTGCTCTCTGCACCTGCCTTCTCGGTTCCACGTGCCAGCGGGCACATCCGAGCCTTGCAGGGAGAGAAGACGCGGATAGTCGTCTCGCAGAAAAGAACGTGGCAGGGCGAAAAGATGTTCTTCCTTTGTTCTCCTCGTCACCCAGAGTGTGGTGCTGTACTGTGAGCCTCGGCCAGCGAAAGGCTAATCCATCCAGCGTTTCTCTCCTGATTCATTTCGCTGAGCGAGAGCAGAGGAAAATCCGTGCAGAGCACACTGTGGATGCGTGCAGTACACACGCTGAAGAGCTGCTGCACGGTTAAAGTCATCGCCGGGCTTCACTTCTGTCCAGAGCGCAGAAGGCCAAGAACGAAGCAGCTGGGCACGGGCTTCATGTACTCGGTGCACCGAATTTCAAATGTCCAGCCAAGAGCTTCTTCACAAGCCGATTCAGCTCAGAATGCTCTGACTGCTTCAGAAAGGAAGGAGCAGCCCTTGCACTCCTGGACACTAGCTGGCCACAAGCAGTTTCTTACACCTTCAGCGCTGCAGAGTCCATGCAGCTCGAGCACACCCAGAAGGACACGTCCAGAAAGAAGGCGTTCTTCAAGTACCCCCCTGCTCCAAGCTGCCTTGAAACTGAGCACAACACACTGCGGCTCGGCAGCTTCCTTCTCGCGTAGACGTGCCGTCACCTTTTGCACGCTCGCAGCTCCCTTGCCCACTTGCAGCAGCTGCTAGCAAAGAAAAAGGCCCCAGAAGTAAAAGCCACTGCTGGACTGCACTTTCCCCGTTGCCTCACGTCAAGCCCCAGAAACTGTCCGCTGCACTCTCTATTTCCATTCTCCGCTGCCTCTACCACTGTCATCTCTGCATCTCGAAGCATAAACCCCGGCACAATTCTTTCCAGGGAACGCTGGGAGAGAACTAGGTAGCAGCACAAGTAGCTGCAAGTGGAATTTTCTGCTTTCAACTGCTAATTCGAATCCGAAAACAAGCGAGTGGCAGCCACGCGCTTCCTCTTGCAGCCTGGGCGACGCACACACCAGCTCGCTGCTCTGCCTTCATTCTTACGCTGTTCCTAGCAGGTCGCGCTTTCGTTTTGCTGGAGACGAACCGTCGTCTACTTCTCGCCCAGAGAGCACGGTGCCGGCAGCCGAATGCTGCAGGCTGCTGCTTCTGCCGAAACACGCCTGGGCTATGCAATGTCTCTCTAGCGCTGAAGCAGCACCACATTCTCTTTGCTTTGTAGCCAGCATCTTTACGGAAAGATTCTCGGCTACGTCTGGCACAGAGAGCACTTGTAGTTCAACGGGTTTGCCCAGAGCTTGCCCCCGACGCGTGGCAACTTGTATTTGCACCACATTCCAGTGGCAGTCCTCTTTCCTTTACAGGCTGCACGGCGCCGTCAGATCGCCGTGCTCTCTGCACCTGCCTTCTCGGTTCCACGTGCCAGCGGGCACATCCGAGCCTTGCAGGGAGAGAAGACGCGGATAGTCGTCTCGCAGAAAAGAACGTGGCAGGGCGAAAAGATGTTCTTCCTTTGTTCTCCTCGTCACCCAGAGTGTGGTGCTGTACTGTGAGCCTCGGCCAGCGAAAGGCTAATCCATCCAGCGTTTCTCTCCTGATTCATTTCGCTGAGCGAGAGCAGAGGAAAATCCGTGCAGAGCACACTGTGGATGCGTGCAGTACACACGCTGAAGAGCTGCTGCACGGTTAAAGTCATCGCCGGGCTTCACTTCTGTCCAGAGCGCAGAAGGCCAAGAACGAAGCAGCTGGGCACGGGCTTCATGTACTCGGTGCACCGAATTTCAAATGTCCAGCCAAGAGCTTCTTCACAAGCCGATTCAGCTCAGAATGCTCTGACTGCTTCAGAAAGGAAGGAGCAGCCCTTGCACTCCTGGACACTAGCTGGCCACAAGCAGTTTCTTACACCTTCAGCGCTGCAGAGTCCATGCAGCTCGAGCACACCCAGAAGGACACGTCCAGAAAGAAGGCGTTCTTCAAGTACCCCCCTGCTCCAAGCTGCCTTGAAACTGAGCACAACACACTGCGGCTCGGCAGCTTCCTTCTCGCGTAGACGTGCCGTCACCTTTTGCACGCTCGCAGCTCCCTTGCCCACTTGCAGCAGCTGCTAGCAAAGAAAAAGGCCCCAGAAGTAAAAGCCACTGCTGGACTGCACTTTCCCCGTTGCCTCACGTCAAGCCCCAGAAACTGTCCGCTGCACTCTCTATTTCCATTCTCCGCTGCCTCTACCACTGTCATCTCTGCATCTCGAAGCATAAACCCCGGCACAATTCTTTCCAGGGAACGCTGGGAGAGAACTAGGTAGCAGCACAAGTAGCTGCAAGTGGAATTTTCTGCTTTCAACTGCTAATTCGAATCCGAAAACAAGCGAGTGGCAGCCACGCGCTTCCTCTTGCAGCCTGGGCGACGCACACACCAGCTCGCTGCTCTGCCTTCATTCTTACGCTGTTCCTAGCAGGTCGCGCTTTCGTTTTGCTGGAGACGAACCGTCGTCTACTTCTCGCCCAGAGAGCACGGTGCCGGCAGCCGAATGCTGCAGGCTGCTGCTTCTGCCGAAACACGCCTGGGCTATGCAATGTCTCTCTAGCGCTGAAGCAGCACCACATTCTCTTTGCTTTGTAGCCAGCATCTTTACGGAAAGATTCTCGGCTACGTCTGGCACAGAGAGCACTTGTAGTTCAACGGGTTTGCCCAGAGCTTGCCCCCGACGCGTGGCAACTTGTATTTGCACCACATTCCAGTGGCAGTCCTCTTTCCTTTACAGGCTGCACGGCGCCGTCAGATCGCCGTGCTCTCTGCACCTGCCTTCTCGGTTCCACGTGCCAGCGGGCACATCCGAGCCTTGCAGGGAGAGAAGACGCGGATAGTCGTCTCGCAGAAAAGAACGTGGCAGGGCGAAAAGATGTTCTTCCTTTGTTCTCCTCGTCACCCAGAGTGTGGTGCTGTACTGTGAGCCTCGGCCAGCGAAAGGCTAATCCATCCAGCGTTTCTCTCCTGATTCATTTCGCTGAGCGAGAGCAGAGGAAAATCCGTGCAGAGCACACTGTGGATGCGTGCAGTACACACGCTGAAGAGCTGCTGCACGGTTAAAGTCATCGCCGGGCTTCACTTCTGTCCAGAGCGCAGAAGGCCAAGAACGAAGCAGCTGGGCACGGGCTTCATGTACTCGGTGCACCGAATTTCAAATGTCCAGCCAAGAGCTTCTTCACAAGCCGATTCAGCTCAGAATGCTCTGACTGCTTCAGAAAGGAAGGAGCAGCCCTTGCACTCCTGGACACTAGCTGGCCACAAGCAGTTTCTTACACCTTCAGCGCTGCAGAGTCCATGCAGCTCGAGCACACCCAGAAGGACACGTCCAGAAAGAAGGCGTTCTTCAAGTACCCCCCTGCTCCAAGCTGCCTTGAAACTGAGCACAACACACTGCGGCTCGGCAGCTTCCTTCTCGCGTAGACGTGCCGTCACCTTTTGCACTCTCGCAGCTCCCTTGCCCACTTGCAGCAGCTGCTAGCAAAGAAAAAGGCCCCAGAAGTAAAAGCCACTGCTGGACTGCACTTTCCCCGTTGCCTCACGTCAAGCCCCAGAAACTGTCCGCTGCACTCTCTATTTCCATTCTCCGCTGCCTCTACCACTGTCATCTCTGCATCTCGAAGCATAAACCCCGGCACAATTCTTTCCAGGGAACGCTGGGAGAGAACTAGGTAGCAGCACAAGTAGCTGCAAGTGGAATTTTCTGCTTTCAACTGCTAATTCGAATCCGAAAACAAGCGAGTGGCAGCCACGCGCTTCCTCTTGCAGCCTGGGCGACGCACACACCAGCTCGCTGCTCTGCCTTCATTCTTACGCTGTTCCTAGCAGGTCGCGCTTTCGTTTTGCTGGAGACGAACCGTCGTCTACTTCTCGCCCAGAGAGCACGGTGCCGGCAGCCGAATGCTGCAGGCTGCTGCTTCTGCCGAAACACGCCTGGGCTATGCAATGTCTCTCTAGCGCTGAAGCAGCACCACATTCTCTTTGCTTTGTAGCCAGCATCTTTACGGAAAGATTCTCGGCTACGTCTGGCACAGAGAGCACTTGTAGTTCAACGGGTTTGCCCAGAGCTTGCCCCCGACGCGTGGCAACTTGTATTTGCACCACATTCCAGTGGCAGTCCTCTTTCCTTTACAGGCTGCACGGCGCCGTCAGATCGCCGTGCTCTCTGCACCTGCCTTCTCGGTTCCACGTGCCAGCGGGCACATCCGAGCCTTGCAGGGAGAGAAGACGCGGATAGTCGTCTCGCAGAAAAGAACGTGGCAGGGCGAAAAGATGTTCTTCCTTTGTTCTCCTCGTCACCCAGAGTGTGGTGCTGTACTGTGAGCCTCGGCCAGCGAAAGGCTAATCCATCCAGCGTTTCTCTCCTGATTCATTTCGCTGAGCGAGAGCAGAGGAAAATCCGTGCAGAGCACACTGTGGATGCGTGCAGTACACACGCTGAAGAGCTGCTGCACGGTTAAAGTCATCGCCGGGCTTCACTTCTGTCCAGAGCGCAGAAGGCCAAGAACGAAGCAGCTGGGCACGGGCTTCATGTACTCGGTGCACCGAATTTCAAATGTCCAGCCAAGAGCTTCTTCACAAGCCGATTCAGCTCAGAATGCTCTGACTGCTTCAGAAAGGAAGGAGCAGCCCTTGCACTCCTGGACACTAGCTGGCCACAAGCAGTTTCTTACACCTTCAGCGCTGCAGAGTCCATGCAGCTCGAGCACACCCAGAAGGACACGTCCAGAAAGAAGGCGTTCTTCAAGTACCCCCCTGCTCCAAGCTGCCTTGAAACTGAGCACAACACACTGCGGCTCGGCAGCTTCCTTCTCGCGTAGACGTGCCGTCACCTTTTGCACGCTCGCAGCTCCCTTGCCCACTTGCAGCAGCTGCTAGCAAAGAAAAAGGCCCCAGAAGTAAAAGCCACTGCTGGACTGCACTTTCCCCGTTGCCTCACGTCAAGCCCCAGAAACTGTCCGCTGCACTCTCTATTTCCATTCTCCGCTGCCTCTACCACTGTCATCTCTGCATCTCGAAGCATAAACCCCGGCACAATTCTTTCCAGGGAACGCTGGGAGAGAACTAGGTAGCAGCACAAGTAGCTGCAAGTGGAATTTTCTGCTTTCAACTGCTAATTCGAATCCGAAAACAAGCGAGTGGCAGCCACGCGCTTCCTCTTGCAGCCTGGGCGACGCACACACCAGCTCGCTGCTCTGCCTTCATTCTTACGCTGTTCCTAGCAGGTCGCGCTTTCGTTTTGCTGGAGACGAACCGTCGTCTACTTCTCGCCCAGAGAGCACGGTGCCGGCAGCCGAATGCTGCAGGCTGCTGCTTCTGCCGAAACACGCCTGGGCTATGCAATGTCTCTCTAGCGCTGAAGCAGCACCACATTCTCTTTGCTTTGTAGCCAGCATCTTTACGGAAAGATTCTCGGCTACGTCTGGCACAGAGAGCACTTGTAGTTCAACGGGTTTGCCCAGAGCTTGCCCCCGACGCGTGGCAACTTGTATTTGCACCACATTCCAGTGGCAGTCCTCTTTCCTTTACAGGCTGCACGGCGCCGTCAGATCGCCGTGCTCTCTGCACCTGCCTTCTCGGTTCCACGTGCCAGCGGGCACATCCGAGCCTTGCAGGGAGAGAAGACGCGGATAGTCGTCTCGCAGAAAAGAACGTGGCAGGGCGAAAAGATGTTCTTCCTTTGTTCTCCTCGTCACCCAGAGTGTGGTGCTGTACTGTGAGCCTCGGCCAGCGAAAGGCTAATCCATCCAGCGTTTCTCTCCTGATTCATTTCGCTGAGCGAGAGCAGAGGAAAATCCGTGCAGAGCACACTGTGGATGCGTGCAGTACACACGCTGAAGAGCTGCTGCACGGTTAAAGTCATCGCCGGGCTTCACTTCTGTCCAGAGCGCAGAAGGCCAAGAACGAAGCAGCTGGGCACGGGCTTCATGTACTCGGTGCACCGAATTTCAAATGTCCAGCCAAGAGCTTCTTCACAAGCCGATTCAGCTCAGAATGCTCTGACTGCTTCAGAAAGGAAGGAGCAGCCCTTGCACTCCTGGACACTAGCTGGCCACAAGCAGTTTCTTACACCTTCAGCGCTGCAGAGTCCATGCAGCTCGAGCACACCCAGAAGGACACGTCCAGAAAGAAGGCGTTCTTCAAGTACCCCCCTGCTCCAAGCTGCCTTGAAACTGAGCACAACACACTGCGGCTCGGCAGCTTCCTTCTCGCATAGACGTGCCGTCACCTTTTGCACTCTCGCAGCTCCCTTGCCCACTTGCAGCAGCTGCTAGCAAAGAAAAAGGCCCCAGAAGTAAAAGCCACTGCTGGACTGCACTTTCCCCGTTGCCTCACGTCAAGCCCCAGAAACTGTCCGCTGCACTCTCTATTTCCATTCTCCGCTGCCTCTACCACTGTCATCTCTGCATCTCGAAGCATAAACCCCGGCACAATTCTTTCCAGGGAACGCTGGGAGAGAACTAGGTAGCAGCACAAGTAGCTGCAAGTGGAATTTTCTGCTTTCAACTGCTAATTCGAATCCGAAAACAAGCGAGTGGCAGCCACGCGCTTCCTCTTGCAGCCTGGGCGACGCACACACCAGCTCGCTGCTCTGCCTTCATTCTTACGCTGTTCCTAGCAGGTCGCGCTTTCGTTTTGCTGGAGACGAACCGTCGTCTACTTCTCGCCCAGAGAGCACGGTGCCGGCAGCCGAATGCTGCAGGCTGCTGCTTCTGCCGAAACACGCCTGGGCTATGCAATGTCTCTCTAGCGCTGAAGCAGCACCACATTCTCTTTGCTTTGTAGCCAGCATCTTTACGGAAAGATTCTCGGCTACGTCTGGCACAGAGAGCACTTGTAGTTCAACGGGTTTGCCCAGAGCTTGCCCCCGACGCGTGGCAACTTGTATTTGCACCACATTCCAGTGGCAGTCCTCTTTCCTTTACAGGCTGCACGGCGCCGTCAGATCGCCGTGCTCTCTGCACCTGCCTTCTCGGTTCCACGTGCCAGCGGGCACATCCGAGCCTTGCAGGGAGAGAAGACGCGGATAGTCGTCTCGCAGAAAAGAACGTGGCAGGGCGAAAAGATGTTCTTCCTTTGTTCTCCTCGTCACCCAGAGTGTGGTGCTGTACTGTGAGCCTCGGCCAGCGAAAGGCTAATCCATCCAGCGTTTCTCTCCTGATTCATTTCGCTGAGCGAGAGCAGAGGAAAATCCGTGCAGAGCACACTGTGGATGCGTGCAGTACACACGCTGAAGAGCTGCTGCACGGTTAAAGTCATCGCCGGGCTTCACTTCTGTCCAGAGCGCAGAAGGCCAAGAACGAAGCAGCTGGGCACGGGCTTCATGTACTCGGTGCACCGAATTTCAAATGTCCAGCCAAGAGCTTCTTCACAAGCCGATTCAGCTCAGAATGCTCTGACTGCTTCAGAAAGGAAGGAGCAGCCCTTGCACTCCTGGACACTAGCTGGCCACAAGCAGTTTCTTACACCTTCAGCGCTGCAGAGTCCATGCAGCTCGAGCACACCCAGAAGGACACGTCCAGAAAGAAGGCGTTCTTCAAGTACCCCCCTGCTCCAAGCTGCCTTGAAACTGAGCACAACACACTGCGGCTCGGCAGCTTCCTTCTCGCATAGACGTGCCGTCACCTTTTGCACTCTCGCAGCTCCCTTGCCCACTTGCAGCAGCTGCTAGCAAAGAAAAAGGCCCCAGAAGTAAAAGCCACTGCTGGACTGCACTTTCCCCGTTGCCTCACGTCAAGCCCCAGAAACTGTCCGCTGCACTCTCTATTTCCATTCTCCGCTGCCTCTACCACTGTCATCTCTGCATCTCGAAGCATAAACCCCGGCACAATTCTTTCCAGGGAACGCTGGGAGAGAACTAGGTAGCAGCACAAGTAGCTGCAAGTGGAATTTTCTGCTTTCAACTGCTAATTCGAATCCGAAAACAAGCGAGTGGCAGCCACGCGCTTCCTCTTGCAGCCTGGGCGACGCACACACCAGCTCGCTGCTCTGCCTTCATTCTTACGCTGTTCCTAGCAGGTCGCGCTTTCGTTTTGCTGGAGACGAACCGTCGTCTACTTCTCGCCCAGAGAGCACGGTGCCGGCAGCCGAATGCTGCAGGCTGCTGCTTCTGCCGAAACACGCCTGGGCTATGCAATGTCTCTCTAGCGCTGAAGCAGCACCACATTCTCTTTGCTTTGTAGCCAGCATCTTTACGGAAAGATTCTCGGCTACGTCTGGCACAGAGAGCACTTGTAGTTCAACGGGTTTGCCCAGAGCTTGCCCCCGACGCGTGGCAACTTGTATTTGCACCACATTCCAGTGGCAGTCCTCTTTCCTTTACAGGCTGCACGGCGCCGTCAGATCGCCGTGCTCTCTGCACCTGCCTTCTCGGTTCCACGTGCCAGCGGGCACATCCGAGCCTTGCAGGGAGAGAAGACGCGGATAGTCGTCTCGCAGAAAAGAACGTGGCAGGGCGAAAAGATGTTCTTCCTTTGTTCTCCTCGTCACCCAGAGTGTGGTGCTGTACTGTGAGCCTCGGCCAGCGAAAGGCTAATCCATCCAGCGTTTCTCTCCTGATTCATTTCGCTGAGCGAGAGCAGAGGAAAATCCGTGCAGAGCACACTGTGGATGCGTGCAGTACACACGCTGAAGAGCTGCTGCACGGTTAAAGTCATCGCCGGGCTTCACTTCTGTCCAGAGCGCAGAAGGCCAAGAACGAAGCAGCTGGGCACGGGCTTCATGTACTCGGTGCACCGAATTTCAAATGTCCAGCCAAGAGCTTCTTCACAAGCCGATTCAGCTCAGAATGCTCTGACTGCTTCAGAAAGGAAGGAGCAGCCCTTGCACTCCTGGACACTAGCTGGCCACAAGCAGTTTCTTACACCTTCAGCGCTGCAGAGTCCATGCAGCTCGAGCACACCCAGAAGGACACGTCCAGAAAGAAGGCGTTCTTCAAGTACCCCCCTGCTCCAAGCTGCCTTGAAACTGAGCACAACACACTGCGGCTCGGCAGCTTCCTTCTCGCGTAGACGTGCCGTCACCTTTTGCACGCTCGCAGCTCCCTTGCCCACTTGCAGCAGCTGCTAGCAAAGAAAAAGGCCCCAGAAGTAAAAGCCACTGCTGGACTGCACTTTCCCCGTTGCCTCACGTCAAGCCCCAGAAACTGTCCGCTGCACTCTCTATTTCCATTCTCCGCTGCCTCTACCACTGTCATCTCTGCATCTCGAAGCATAAACCCCGGCACAATTCTTTCCAGGGAACGCTGGGAGAGAACTAGGTAGCAGCACAAGTAGCTGCAAGTGGAATTTTCTGCTTTCAACTGCTAATTCGAATCCGAAAACAAGCGAGTGGCAGCCACGCGCTTCCTCTTGCAGCCTGGGCGACGCACACACCAGCTCGCTGCTCTGCCTTCATTCTTACGCTGTTCCTAGCAGGTCGCGCTTTCGTTTTGCTGGAGACGAACCGTCGTCTACTTCTCGCCCAGAGAGCACGGTGCCGGCAGCCGAATGCTGCAGGCTGCTGCTTCTGCCGAAACACGCCTGGGCTATGCAATGTCTCTCTAGCGCTGAAGCAGCACCACATTCTCTTTGCTTTGTAGCCAGCATCTTTACGGAAAGATTCTCGGCTACGTCTGGCACAGAGAGCACTTGTAGTTCAACGGGTTTGCCCAGAGCTTGCCCCCGACGCGTGGCAACTTGTATTTGCACCACATTCCAGTGGCAGTCCTCTTTCCTTTACAGGCTGCACGGCGCCGTCAGATCGCCGTGCTCTCTGCACCTGCCTTCTCGGTTCCACGTGCCAGCGGGCACATCCGAGCCTTGCAGGGAGAGAAGACGCGGATAGTCGTCTCGCAGAAAAGAACGTGGCAGGGCGAAAAGATGTTCTTCCTTTGTTCTCCTCGTCACCCAGAGTGTGGTGCTGTACTGTGAGCCTCGGCCAGCGAAAGGCTAATCCATCCAGCGTTTCTCTCCTGATTCATTTCGCTGAGCGAGAGCAGAGGAAAATCCGTGCAGAGCACACTGTGGATGCGTGCAGTACACACGCTGAAGAGCTGCTGCACGGTTAAAGTCATCGCCGGGCTTCACTTCTGTCCAGAGCGCAGAAGGCCAAGAACGAAGCAGCTGGGCACGGGCTTCATGTACTCGGTGCACCGAATTTCAAATGTCCAGCCAAGAGCTTCTTCACAAGCCGATTCAGCTCAGAATGCTCTGACTGCTTCAGAAAGGAAGGAGCAGCCCTTGCACTCCTGGACACTAGCTGGCCACAAGCAGTTTCTTACACCTTCAGCGCTGCAGAGTCCATGCAGCTCGAGCACACCCAGAAGGACACGTCCAGAAAGAAGGCGTTCTTCAAGTACCCCCCTGCTCCAAGCTGCCTTGAAACTGAGCACAACACACTGCGGCTCGGCAGCTTCCTTCTCGCGTAGACGTGCCGTCACCTTTTGCACGCTCGCAGCTCCCTTGCCCACTTGCAGCAGCTGCTAGCAAAGAAAAAGGCCCCAGAAGTAAAAGCCACTGCTGGACTGCACTTTCCCCGTTGCCTCACGTCAAGCCCCAGAAACTGTCCGCTGCACTCTCTATTTCCATTCTCCGCTGCCTCTACCACTGTCATCTCTGCATCTCGAAGCATAAACCCCGGCACAATTCTTTCCAGGGAACGCTGGGAGAGAACTAGGTAGCAGCACAAGTAGCTGCAAGTGGAATTTTCTGCTTTCAACTGCTAATTCGAATCCGAAAACAAGCGAGTGGCAGCCACGCGCTTCCTCTTGCAGCCTGGGCGACGCACACACCAGCTCGCTGCTCTGCCTTCATTCTTACGCTGTTCCTAGCAGGTCGCGCTTTCGTTTTGCTGGAGACGAACCGTCGTCTACTTCTCGCCCAGAGAGCACGGTGCCGGCAGCCGAATGCTGCAGGCTGCTGCTTCTGCCGAAACACGCCTGGGCTATGCAATGTCTCTCTAGCGCTGAAGCAGCACCACATTCTCTTTGCTTTGTAGCCAGCATCTTTACGGAAAGATTCTCGGCTACGTCTGGCACAGAGAGCACTTGTAGTTCAACGGGTTTGCCCAGAGCTTGCCCCCGACGCGTGGCAACTTGTATTTGCACCACATTCCAGTGGCAGTCCTCTTTCCTTTACAGGCTGCACGGCGCCGTCAGATCGCCGTGCTCTCTGCACCTGCCTTCTCGGTTCCACGTGCCAGCGGGCACATCCGAGCCTTGCAGGGAGAGAAGACGCGGATAGTCGTCTCGCAGAAAAGAACGTGGCAGGGCGAAAAGATGTTCTTCCTTTGTTCTCCTCGTCACCCAGAGTGTGGTGCTGTACTGTGAGCCTCGGCCAGCGAAAGGCTAATCCATCCAGCGTTTCTCTCCTGATTCATTTCGCTGAGCGAGAGCAGAGGAAAATCCGTGCAGAGCACACTGTGGATGCGTGCAGTACACACGCTGAAGAGCTGCTGCACGGTTAAAGTCATCGCCGGGCTTCACTTCTGTCCAGAGCGCAGAAGGCCAAGAACGAAGCAGCTGGGCACGGGCTTCATGTACTCGGTGCACCGAATTTCAAATGTCCAGCCAAGAGCTTCTTCACAAGCCGATTCAGCTCAGAATGCTCTGACTGCTTCAGAAAGGAAGGAGCAGCCCTTGCACTCCTGGACACTAGCTGGCCACAAGCAGTTTCTTACACCTTCAGCGCTGCAGAGTCCATGCAGCTCGAGCACACCCAGAAGGACACGTCCAGAAAGAAGGCGTTCTTCAAGTACCCCCCTGCTCCAAGCTGCCTTGAAACTGAGCACAACACACTGCGGCTCGGCAGCTTCCTTCTCGCGTAGACGTGCCGTCACCTTTTGCACGCTCGCAGCTCCCTTGCCCACTTGCAGCAGCTGCTAGCAAAGAAAAAGGCCCCAGAAGTAAAAGCCACTGCTGGACTGCACTTTCCCCGTTGCCTCACGTCAAGCCCCAGAAACTGTCCGCTGCACTCTCTATTTCCATTCTCCGCTGCCTCTACCACTGTCATCTCTGCATCTCGAAGCATAAACCCCGGCACAATTCTTTCCAGGGAACGCTGGGAGAGAACTAGGTAGCAGCACAAGTAGCTGCAAGTGGAATTTTCTGCTTTCAACTGCTAATTCGAATCCGAAAACAAGCGAGTGGCAGCCACGCGCTTCCTCTTGCAGCCTGGGCGACGCACACACCAGCTCGCTGCTCTGCCTTCATTCTTACGCTGTTCCTAGCAGGTCGCGCTTTCGTTTTGCTGGAGACGAACCGTCGTCTACTTCTCGCCCAGAGAGCACGGTGCCGGCAGCCGAATGCTGCAGGCTGCTGCTTCTGCCGAAACACGCCTGGGCTATGCAATGTCTCTCTAGCGCTGAAGCAGCACCACATTCTCTTTGCTTTGTAGCCAGCATCTTTACGGAAAGATTCTCGGCTACGTCTGGCACAGAGAGCACTTGTAGTTCAACGGGTTTGCCCAGAGCTTGCCCCCGACGCGTGGCAACTTGTATTTGCACCACATTCCAGTGGCAGTCCTCTTTCCTTTACAGGCTGCACGGCGCCGTCAGATCGCCGTGCTCTCTGCACCTGCCTTCTCGGTTCCACGTGCCAGCGGGCACATCCGAGCCTTGCAGGGAGAGAAGACGCGGATAGTCGTCTCGCAGAAAAGAACGTGGCAGGGCGAAAAGATGTTCTTCCTTTGTTCTCCTCGTCACCCAGAGTGTGGTGCTGTACTGTGAGCCTCGGCCAGCGAAAGGCTAATCCATCCAGCGTTTCTCTCCTGATTCATTTCGCTGAGCGAGAGCAGAGGAAAATCCGTGCAGAGCACACTGTGGATGCGTGCAGTACACACGCTGAAGAGCTGCTGCACGGTTAAAGTCATCGCCGGGCTTCACTTCTGTCCAGAGCGCAGAAGGCCAAGAACGAAGCAGCTGGGCACGGGCTTCATGTACTCGGTGCACCGAATTTCAAATGTCCAGCCAAGAGCTTCTTCACAAGCCGATTCAGCTCAGAATGCTCTGACTGCTTCAGAAAGGAAGGAGCAGCCCTTGCACTCCTGGACACTAGCTGGCCACAAGCAGTTTCTTACACCTTCAGCGCTGCAGAGTCCATGCAGCTCGAGCACACCCAGAAGGACACGTCCAGAAAGAAGGCGTTCTTCAAGTACCCCCCTGCTCCAAGCTGCCTTGAAACTGAGCACAACACACTGCGGCTCGGCAGCTTCCTTCTCGCGTAGACGTGCCGTCACCTTTTGCACTCTCGCAGCTCCCTTGCCCACTTGCAGCAGCTGCTAGCAAAGAAAAAGGCCCCAGAAGTAAAAGCCACTGCTGGACTGCACTTTCCCCGTTGCCTCACGTCAAGCCCCAGAAACTGTCCGCTGCACTCTCTATTTCCATTCTCCGCTGCCTCTACCACTGTCATCTCTGCATCTCGAAGCATAAACCCCGGCACAATTCTTTCCAGGGAACGCTGGGAGAGAACTAGGTAGCAGCACAAGTAGCTGCAAGTGGAATTTTCTGCTTTCAACTGCTAATTCGAATCCGAAAACAAGCGAGTGGCAGCCACGCGCTTCCTCTTGCAGCCTGGGCGACGCACACACCAGCTCGCTGCTCTGCCTTCATTCTTACGCTGTTCCTAGCAGGTCGCGCTTTCGTTTTGCTGGAGACGAACCGTCGTCTACTTCTCGCCCAGAGAGCACGGTGCCGGCAGCCGAATGCTGCAGGCTGCTGCTTCTGCCGAAACACGCCTGGGCTATGCAATGTCTCTCTAGCGCTGAAGCAGCACCACATTCTCTTTGCTTTGTAGCCAGCATCTTTACGGAAAGATTCTCGGCTACGTCTGGCACAGAGAGCACTTGTAGTTCAACGGGTTTGCCCAGAGCTTGCCCCCGACGCGTGGCAACTTGTATTTGCACCACATTCCAGTGGCAGTCCTCTTTCCTTTACAGGCTGCACGGCGCCGTCAGATCGCCGTGCTCTCTGCACCTGCCTTCTCGGTTCCACGTGCCAGCGGGCACATCCGAGCCTTGCAGGGAGAGAAGACGCGGATAGTCGTCTCGCAGAAAAGAACGTGGCAGGGCGAAAAGATGTTCTTCCTTTGTTCTCCTCGTCACCCAGAGTGTGGTGCTGTACTGTGAGCCTCGGCCAGCGAAAGGCTAATCCATCCAGCGTTTCTCTCCTGATTCATTTCGCTGAGCGAGAGCAGAGGAAAATCCGTGCAGAGCACACTGTGGATGCGTGCAGTACACACGCTGAAGAGCTGCTGCACGGTTAAAGTCATCGCCGGGCTTCACTTCTGTCCAGAGCGCAGAAGGCCAAGAACGAAGCAGCTGGGCACGGGCTTCATGTACTCGGTGCACCGAATTTCAAATGTCCAGCCAAGAGCTTCTTCACAAGCCGATTCAGCTCAGAATGCTCTGACTGCTTCAGAAAGGAAGGAGCAGCCCTTGCACTCCTGGACACTAGCTGGCCACAAGCAGTTTCTTACACCTTCAGCGCTGCAGAGTCCATGCAGCTCGAGCACACCCAGAAGGACACGTCCAGAAAGAAGGCGTTCTTCAAGTACCCCCCTGCTCCAAGCTGCCTTGAAACTGAGCACAACACACTGCGGCTCGGCAGCTTCCTTCTCGCGTAGACGTGCCGTCACCTTTTGCACTCTCGCAGCTCCCTTGCCCACTTGCAGCAGCTGCTAGCAAAGAAAAAGGCCCCAGAAGTAAAAGCCACTGCTGGACTGCACTTTCCCCGTTGCCTCACGTCAAGCCCCAGAAACTGTCCGCTGCACTCTCTATTTCCATTCTCCGCTGCCTCTACCACTGTCATCTCTGCATCTCGAAGCATAAACCCCGGCACAATTCTTTCCAGGGAACGCTGGGAGAGAACTAGGTAGCAGCACAAGTAGCTGCAAGTGGAATTTTCTGCTTTCAACTGCTAATTCGAATCCGAAAACAAGCGAGTGGCAGCCACGCGCTTCCTCTTGCAGCCTGGGCGACGCACACACCAGCTCGCTGCTCTGCCTTCATTCTTACGCTGTTCCTAGCAGGTCGCGCTTTCGTTTTGCTGGAGACGAACCGTCGTCTACTTCTCGCCCAGAGAGCACGGTGCCGGCAGCCGAATGCTGCAGGCTGCTGCTTCTGCCGAAACACGCCTGGGCTATGCAATGTCTCTCTAGCGCTGAAGCAGCACCACATTCTCTTTGCTTTGTAGCCAGCATCTTTACGGAAAGATTCTCGGCTACGTCTGGCACAGAGAGCACTTGTAGTTCAACGGGTTTGCCCAGAGCTTGCCCCCGACGCGTGGCAACTTGTATTTGCACCACATTCCAGTGGCAGTCCTCTTTCCTTTACAGGCTGCACGGCGCCGTCAGATCGCCGTGCTCTCTGCACCTGCCTTCTCGGTTCCACGTGCCAGCGGGCACATCCGAGCCTTGCAGGGAGAGAAGACGCGGATAGTCGTCTCGCAGAAAAGAACGTGGCAGGGCGAAAAGATGTTCTTCCTTTGTTCTCCTCGTCACCCAGAGTGTGGTGCTGTACTGTGAGCCTCGGCCAGCGAAAGGCTAATCCATCCAGCGTTTCTCTCCTGATTCATTTCGCTGAGCGAGAGCAGAGGAAAATCCGTGCAGAGCACACTGTGGATGCGTGCAGTACACACGCTGAAGAGCTGCTGCACGGTTAAAGTCATCGCCGGGCTTCACTTCTGTCCAGAGCGCAGAAGGCCAAGAACGAAGCAGCTGGGCACGGGCTTCATGTACTCGGTGCACCGAATTTCAAATGTCCAGCCAAGAGCTTCTTCACAAGCCGATTCAGCTCAGAATGCTCTGACTGCTTCAGAAAGGAAGGAGCAGCCCTTGCACTCCTGGACACTAGCTGGCCACAAGCAGTTTCTTACACCTTCAGCGCTGCAGAGTCCATGCAGCTCGAGCACACCCAGAAGGACACGTCCAGAGAGAAGGCGTTCTTCAAGTACCCCCCTGCTCCAAGCTGCCTTGAAACTGAGCACAACACACTGCGGCTCGGCAGCTTCCTTCTCGCGTAGACGTGCCGTCACCTTTTGCACTCTCGCAGCTCCCTTGCCCACTTGCAGCAGCTGCTAGCAAAGAAAAAGGCCCCAGAAGTAAAAGCCACTGCTGGACTGCACTTTCCCCGTTGCCTCACGTCAAGCCCCAGAAACTGTCCGCTGCACTCTCTATTTCCATTCTCCGCTGCCTCTACCACTGTCATCTCTGCATCTCGAAGCATAAACCCCGGCACAATTCTTTCCAGGGAACGCTGGGAGAGAACTAGGTAGCAGCACAAGTAGCTGCAAGTGGAATTTTCTGCTTTCAACTGCTAATTCGAATCCGAAAACAAGCGAGTGGCAGCCACGCGCTTCCTCTTGCAGCCTGGGCGACGCACACACCAGCTCGCTGCTCTGCCTTCATTCTTACGCTGTTCCTAGCAGGTCGCGCTTTCGTTTTGCTGGAGACGAACCGTCGTCTACTTCTCGCCCAGAGAGCACGGTGCCGGCAGCCGAATGCTGCAGGCTGCTGCTTCTGCCGAAACACGCCTGGGCTATGCAATGTCTCTCTAGCGCTGAAGCAGCACCACATTCTCTTTGCTTTGTAGCCAGCATCTTTACGGAAAGATTCTCGGCTACGTCTGGCACAGAGAGCACTTGTAGTTCAACGGGTTTGCCCAGAGCTTGCCCCCGACGCGTGGCAACTTGTATTTGCACCACATTCCAGTGGCAGTCCTCTTTCCTTTACAGGCTGCACGGCGCCGTCAGATCGCCGTGCTCTCTGCACCTGCCTTCTCGGTTCCACGTGCCAGCGGGCACATCCGAGCCTTGCAGGGAGAGAAGACGCGGATAGTCGTCTCGCAGAAAAGAACGTGGCAGGGCGAAAAGATGTTCTTCCTTTGTTCTCCTCGTCACCCAGAGTGTGGTGCTGTACTGTGAGCCTCGGCCAGCGAAAGGCTAATCCATCCAGCGTTTCTCTCCTGATTCATTTCGCTGAGCGAGAGCAGAGGAAAATCCGTGCAGAGCACACTGTGGATGCGTGCAGTACACACGCTGAAGAGCTGCTGCACGGTTAAAGTCATCGCCGGGCTTCACTTCTGTCCAGAGCGCAGAAGGCCAAGAACGAAGCAGCTGGGCACGGGCTTCATGTACTCGGTGCACCGAATTTCAAATGTCCAGCCAAGAGCTTCTTCACAAGCCGATTCAGCTCAGAATGCTCTGACTGCTTCAGAAAGGAAGGAGCAGCCCTTGCACTCCTGGACACTAGCTGGCCACAAGCAGTTTCTTACACCTTCAGCGCTGCAGAGTCCATGCAGCTCGAGCACACCCAGAAGGACACGTCCAGAGAGAAGGCGTTCTTCAAGTACCCCCCTGCTCCAAGCTGCCTTGAAACTGAGCACAACACACTGCGGCTCGGCAGCTTCCTTCTCGCGTAGACGTGCCGTCACCTTTTGCACTCTCGCAGCTCCCTTGCCCACTTGCAGCAGCTGCTAGCAAAGAAAAAGGCCCCAGAAGTAAAAGCCACTGCTGGACTGCACTTTCCCCGTTGCCTCACGTCAAGCCCCAGAAACTGTCCGCTGCACTCTCTATTTCCATTCTCCGCTGCCTCTACCACTGTCATCTCTGCATCTCGAAGCATAAACCCCGGCACAATTCTTTCCAGGGAACGCTGGGAGAGAACTAGGTAGCAGCACAAGTAGCTGCAAGTGGAATTTTCTGCTTTCAACTGCTAATTCGAATCCGAAAACAAGCGAGTGGCAGCCACGCGCTTCCTCTTGCAGCCTGGGCGACGCACACACCAGCTCGCTGCTCTGCCTTCATTCTTACGCTGTTCCTAGCAGGTCGCGCTTTCGTTTTGCTGGAGACGAACCGTCGTCTACTTCTCGCCCAGAGAGCACGGTGCCGGCAGCCGAATGCTGCAGGCTGCTGCTTCTGCCGAAACACGCCTGGGCTATGCAATGTCTCTCTAGCGCTGAAGCAGCACCACATTCTCTTTGCTTTGTAGCCAGCATCTTTACGGAAAGATTCTCGGCTACGTCTGGCACAGAGAGCACTTGTAGTTCAACGGGTTTGCCCAGAGCTTGCCCCCGACGCGTGGCAACTTGTATTTGCACCACATTCCAGTGGCAGTCCTCTTTCCTTTACAGGCTGCACGGCGCCGTCAGATCGCCGTGCTCTCTGCACCTGCCTTCTCGGTTCCACGTGCCAGCGGGCACATCCGAGCCTTGCAGGGAGAGAAGACGCGGATAGTCGTCTCGCAGAAAAGAACGTGGCAGGGCGAAAAGATGTTCTTCCTTTGTTCTCCTCGTCACCCAGAGTGTGGTGCTGTACTGTGAGCCTCGGCCAGCGAAAGGCTAATCCATCCAGCGTTTCTCTCCTGATTCATTTCGCTGAGCGAGAGCAGAGGAAAATCCGTGCAGAGCACACTGTGGATGCGTGCAGTACACACGCTGAAGAGCTGCTGCACGGTTAAAGTCATCGCCGGGCTTCACTTCTGTCCAGAGCGCAGAAGGCCAAGAACGAAGCAGCTGGGCACGGGCTTCATGTACTCGGTGCACCGAATTTCAAATGTCCAGCCAAGAGCTTCTTCACAAGCCGATTCAGCTCAGAATGCTCTGACTGCTTCAGAAAGGAAGGAGCAGCCCTTGCACTCCTGGACACTAGCTGGCCACAAGCAGTTTCTTACACCTTCAGCGCTGCAGAGTCCATGCAGCTCGAGCACACCCAGAAGGACACGTCCAGAAAGAAGGCGTTCTTCAAGTACCCCCCTGCTCCAAGCTGCCTTGAAACTGAGCACAACACACTGCGGCTCGGCAGCTTCCTTCTCGCATAGACGTGCCGTCACCTTTTGCACTCTCGCAGCTCCCTTGCCCACTTGCAGCAGCTGCTAGCAAAGAAAAAGGCCCCAGAAGTAAAAGCCACTGCTGGACTGCACTTTCCCCGTTGCCTCACGTCAAGCCCCAGAAACTGTCCGCTGCACTCTCTATTTCCATTCTCCGCTGCCTCTACCACTGTCATCTCTGCATCTCGAAGCATAAACCCCGGCACAATTCTTTCCAGGGAACGCTGGGAGAGAACTAGGTAGCAGCACAAGTAGCTGCAAGTGGAATTTTCTGCTTTCAACTGCTAATTCGAATCCGAAAACAAGCGAGTGGCAGCCACGCGCTTCCTCTTGCAGCCTGGGCGACGCACACACCAGCTCGCTGCTCTGCCTTCATTCTTACGCTGTTCCTAGCAGGTCGCGCTTTCGTTTTGCTGGAGACGAACCGTCGTCTACTTCTCGCCCAGAGAGCACGGTGCCGGCAGCCGAATGCTGCAGGCTGCTGCTTCTGCCGAAACACGCCTGGGCTATGCAATGTCTCTCTAGCGCTGAAGCAGCACCACATTCTCTTTGCTTTGTAGCCAGCATCTTTACGGAAAGATTCTCGGCTACGTCTGGCACAGAGAGCACTTGTAGTTCAACGGGTTTGCCCAGAGCTTGCCCCCGACGCGTGGCAACTTGTATTTGCACCACATTCCAGTGGCAGTCCTCTTTCCTTTACAGGCTGCACGGCGCCGTCAGATCGCCGTGCTCTCTGCACCTGCCTTCTCGGTTCCACGTGCCAGCGGGCACATCCGAGCCTTGCAGGGAGAGAAGACGCGGATAGTCGTCTCGCAGAAAAGAACGTGGCAGGGCGAAAAGATGTTCTTCCTTTGTTCTCCTCGTCACCCAGAGTGTGGTGCTGTACTGTGAGCCTCGGCCAGCGAAAGGCTAATCCATCCAGCGTTTCTCTCCTGATTCATTTCGCTGAGCGAGAGCAGAGGAAAATCCGTGCAGAGCACACTGTGGATGCGTGCAGTACACACGCTGAAGAGCTGCTGCACGGTTAAAGTCATCGCCGGGCTTCACTTCTGTCCAGAGCGCAGAAGGCCAAGAACGAAGCAGCTGGGCACGGGCTTCATGTACTCGGTGCACCGAATTTCAAATGTCCAGCCAAGAGCTTCTTCACAAGCCGATTCAGCTCAGAATGCTCTGACTGCTTCAGAAAGGAAGGAGCAGCCCTTGCACTCCTGGACACTAGCTGGCCACAAGCAGTTTCTTACACCTTCAGCGCTGCAGAGTCCATGCAGCTCGAGCACACCCAGAAGGACACGTCCAGAGAGAAGGCGTTCTTCAAGTACCCCCCTGCTCCAAGCTGCCTTGAAACTGAGCACAACACACTGCGGCTCGGCAGCTTCCTTCTCGCATAGACGTGCCGTCACCTTTTGCACTCTCGCAGCTCCCTTGCCCACTTGCAGCAGCTGCTAGCAAAGAAAAAGGCCCCAGAAGTAAAAGCCACTGCTGGACTGCACTTTCCCCGTTGCCTCACGTCAAGCCCCAGAAACTGTCCGCTGCACTCTCTATTTCCATTCTCCGCTGCCTCTACCACTGTCATCTCTGCATCTCGAAGCATAAACCCCGGCACAATTCTTTCCAGGGAACGCTGGGAGAGAACTAGGTAGCAGCACAAGTAGCTGCAAGTGGAATTTTCTGCTTTCAACTGCTAATTCGAATCCGAAAACAAGCGAGTGGCAGCCACGCGCTTCCTCTTGCAGCCTGGGCGACGCACACACCAGCTCGCTGCTCTGCCTTCATTCTTACGCTGTTCCTAGCAGGTCGCGCTTTCGTTTTGCTGGAGACGAACCGTCGTCTACTTCTCGCCCAGAGAGCACGGTGCCGGCAGCCGAATGCTGCAGGCTGCTGCTTCTGCCGAAACACGCCTGGGCTATGCAATGTCTCTCTAGCGCTGAAGCAGCACCACATTCTCTTTGCTTTGTAGCCAGCATCTTTACGGAAAGATTCTCGGCTACGTCTGGCACAGAGAGCACTTGTAGTTCAACGGGTTTGCCCAGAGCTTGCCCCCGACGCGTGGCAACTTGTATTTGCACCACATTCCAGTGGCAGTCCTCTTTCCTTTACAGGCTGCACGGCGCCGTCAGATCGCCGTGCTCTCTGCACCTGCCTTCTCGGTTCCACGTGCCAGCGGGCACATCCGAGCCTTGCAGGGAGAGAAGACGCGGATAGTCGTCTCGCAGAAAAGAACGTGGCAGGGCGAAAAGATGTTCTTCCTTTGTTCTCCTCGTCACCCAGAGTGTGGTGCTGTACTGTGAGCCTCGGCCAGCGAAAGGCTAATCCATCCAGCGTTTCTCTCCTGATTCATTTCGCTGAGCGAGAGCAGAGGAAAATCCGTGCAGAGCACACTGTGGATGCGTGCAGTACACACGCTGAAGAGCTGCTGCACGGTTAAAGTCATCGCCGGGCTTCACTTCTGTCCAGAGCGCAGAAGGCCAAGAACGAAGCAGCTGGGCACGGGCTTCATGTACTCGGTGCACCGAATTTCAAATGTCCAGCCAAGAGCTTCTTCACAAGCCGATTCAGCTCAGAATGCTCTGACTGCTTCAGAAAGGAAGGAGCAGCCCTTGCACTCCTGGACACTAGCTGGCCACAAGCAGTTTCTTACACCTTCAGCGCTGCAGAGTCCATGCAGCTCGAGCACACCCAGAAGGACACGTCCAGAAAGAAGGCGTTCTTCAAGTACCCCCCTGCTCCAAGCTGCCTTGAAACTGAGCACAACACACTGCGGCTCGGCAGCTTCCTTCTCGCGTAGACGTGCCGTCACCTTTTGCACGCTCGCAGCTCCCTTGCCCACTTGCAGCAGCTGCTAGCAAAGAAAAAGGCCCCAGAAGTAAAAGCCACTGCTGGACTGCACTTTCCCCGTTGCCTCACGTCAAGCCCCAGAAACTGTCCGCTGCACTCTCTATTTCCATTCTCCGCTGCCTCTACCACTGTCATCTCTGCATCTCGAAGCATAAACCCCGGCACAATTCTTTCCAGGGAACGCTGGGAGAGAACTAGGTAGCAGCACAAGTAGCTGCAAGTGGAATTTTCTGCTTTCAACTGCTAATTCGAATCCGAAAACAAGCGAGTGGCAGCCACGCGCTTCCTCTTGCAGCCTGGGCGACGCACACACCAGCTCGCTGCTCTGCCTTCATTCTTACGCTGTTCCTAGCAGGTCGCGCTTTCGTTTTGCTGGAGACGAACCGTCGTCTACTTCTCGCCCAGAGAGCACGGTGCCGGCAGCCGAATGCTGCAGGCTGCTGCTTCTGCCGAAACACGCCTGGGCTATGCAATGTCTCTCTAGCGCTGAAGCAGCACCACATTCTCTTTGCTTTGTAGCCAGCATCTTTACGGAAAGATTCTCGGCTACGTCTGGCACAGAGAGCACTTGTAGTTCAACGGGTTTGCCCAGAGCTTGCCCCCGACGCGTGGCAACTTGTATTTGCACCACATTCCAGTGGCAGTCCTCTTTCCTTTACAGGCTGCACGGCGCCGTCAGATCGCCGTGCTCTCTGCACCTGCCTTCTCGGTTCCACGTGCCAGCGGGCACATCCGAGCCTTGCAGGGAGAGAAGACGCGGATAGTCGTCTCGCAGAAAAGAACGTGGCAGGGCGAAAAGATGTTCTTCCTTTGTTCTCCTCGTCACCCAGAGTGTGGTGCTGTACTGTGAGCCTCGGCCAGCGAAAGGCTAATCCATCCAGCGTTTCTCTCCTGATTCATTTCGCTGAGCGAGAGCAGAGGAAAATCCGTGCAGAGCACACTGTGGATGCGTGCAGTACACACGCTGAAGAGCTGCTGCACGGTTAAAGTCATCGCCGGGCTTCACTTCTGTCCAGAGCGCAGAAGGCCAAGAACGAAGCAGCTGGGCACGGGCTTCATGTACTCGGTGCACCGAATTTCAAATGTCCAGCCAAGAGCTTCTTCACAAGCCGATTCAGCTCAGAATGCTCTGACTGCTTCAGAAAGGAAGGAGCAGCCCTTGCACTCCTGGACACTAGCTGGCCACAAGCAGTTTCTTACACCTTCAGCGCTGCAGAGTCCATGCAGCTCGAGCACACCCAGAAGGACACGTCCAGAAAGAAGGCGTTCTTCAAGTACCCCCCTGCTCCAAGCTGCCTTGAAACTGAGCACAACACACTGCGGCTCGGCAGCTTCCTTCTCGCATAGACGTGCCGTCACCTTTTGCACTCTCGCAGCTCCCTTGCCCACTTGCAGCAGCTGCTAGCAAAGAAAAAGGCCCCAGAAGTAAAAGCCACTGCTGGACTGCACTTTCCCCGTTGCCTCACGTCAAGCCCCAGAAACTGTCCGCTGCACTCTCTATTTCCATTCTCCGCTGCCTCTACCACTGTCATCTCTGCATCTCGAAGCATAAACCCCGGCACAATTCTTTCCAGGGAACGCTGGGAGAGAACTAGGTAGCAGCACAAGTAGCTGCAAGTGGAATTTTCTGCTTTCAACTGCTAATTCGAATCCGAAAACAAGCGAGTGGCAGCCACGCGCTTCCTCTTGCAGCCTGGGCGACGCACACACCAGCTCGCTGCTCTGCCTTCATTCTTACGCTGTTCCTAGCAGGTCGCGCTTTCGTTTTGCTGGAGACGAACCGTCGTCTACTTCTCGCCCAGAGAGCACGGTGCCGGCAGCCGAATGCTGCAGGCTGCTGCTTCTGCCGAAACACGCCTGGGCTATGCAATGTCTCTCTAGCGCTGAAGCAGCACCACATTCTCTTTGCTTTGTAGCCAGCATCTTTACGGAAAGATTCTCGGCTACGTCTGGCACAGAGAGCACTTGTAGTTCAACGGGTTTGCCCAGAGCTTGCCCCCGACGCGTGGCAACTTGTATTTGCACCACATTCCAGTGGCAGTCCTCTTTCCTTTACAGGCTGCACGGCGCCGTCAGATCGCCGTGCTCTCTGCACCTGCCTTCTCGGTTCCACGTGCCAGCGGGCACATCCGAGCCTTGCAGGGAGAGAAGACGCGGATAGTCGTCTCGCAGAAAAGAACGTGGCAGGGCGAAAAGATGTTCTTCCTTTGTTCTCCTCGTCACCCAGAGTGTGGTGCTGTACTGTGAGCCTCGGCCAGCGAAAGGCTAATCCATCCAGCGTTTCTCTCCTGATTCATTTCGCTGAGCGAGAGCAGAGGAAAATCCGTGCAGAGCACACTGTGGATGCGTGCAGTACACACGCTGAAGAGCTGCTGCACGGTTAAAGTCATCGCCGGGCTTCACTTCTGTCCAGAGCGCAGAAGGCCAAGAACGAAGCAGCTGGGCACGGGCTTCATGTACTCGGTGCACCGAATTT
Source organism: Coloeus monedula (assembly GCF_965178545.1). Lineage (NCBI taxonomy): Eukaryota > Metazoa > Chordata > Aves > Passeriformes > Corvidae > Coloeus > Coloeus monedula. Next base: position 61,466 of record NW_028120661.1, on the reverse strand, counting down.
CAAATGTCCAGCCAAGAGCTTCTTCACAAGCCGATTCAGCTCAGAATGCTCTGACTGCTTCAGAAAGGAAGGAGCAGCCCTTGCACTCCTGGACACTAGCTGGCCACAAGCAGTTTCTTACACCTTCAGCGCTGCAGAGTCCATGCAGCTCGAGCACACCCAGAAGGACACGTCCAGAAAGAAGGCGTTCTTCAAGTACCCCCCTGCTCCAAGCTGCCTTGAAACTGAGCACAACACACTGCGGCTCGGCAGCTTCCTTCTCGCATAGACGTGCCGTCACCTTTTGCACTCTCGCAGCTCCCTTGCCCACTTGCAGCAGCTGCTAGCAAAGAAAAAGGCCCCAGAAGTAAAAGCCACTGCTGGACTGCACTTTCCCCGTTGCCTCACGTCAAGCCCCAGAAACTGTCCGCTGCACTCTCTATTTCCATTCTCCGCTGCCTCTACCACTGTCATCTCTGCATCTCGAAGCATAAACCCCGGCACAATTCTTTCCAGGGAACGCTGGGAGAGAACTAGGTAGCAGCACAAGTAGCTGCAAGTGGAATTTTCTGCTTTCAACTGCTAATTCGAATCCGAAAACAAGCGAGTGGCAGCCACGCGCTTCCTCTTGCAGCCTGGGCGACGCACACACCAGCTCGCTGCTCTGCCTTCATTCTTACGCTGTTCCTAGCAGGTCGCGCTTTCGTTTTGCTGGAGACGAACCGTCGTCTACTTCTCGCCCAGAGAGCACGGTGCCGGCAGCCGAATGCTGCAGGCTGCTGCTTCTGCCGAAACACGCCTGGGCTATGCAATGTCTCTCTAGCGCTGAAGCAGCACCACATTCTCTTTGCTTTGTAGCCAGCATCTTTACGGAAAGATTCTCGGCTACGTCTGGCACAGAGAGCACTTGTAGTTCAACGGGTTTGCCCAGAGCTTGCCCCCGACGCGTGGCAACTTGTATTTGCACCACATTCCAGTGGCAGTCCTCTTTCCTTTACAGGCTGCACGGCGCCGTCAGATCGCCGTGCTCTCTGCACCTGCCTTCTCGGTTCCACGTGCCAGCGGGCACATCCGAGCCTTGCAGGGAGAGAAGACGCGGATAGTCGTCTCGCAGAAAAGAACGTGGCAGGGCGAAAAGATGTTCTTCCTTTGTTCTCCTCGTCACCCAGAGTGTGGTGCTGTACTGTGAGCCTCGGCCAGCGAAAGGCTAATCCATCCAGCGTTTCTCTCCTGATTCATTTCGCTGAGCGAGAGCAGAGGAAAATCCGTGCAGAGCACACTGTGGATGCGTGCAGTACACACGCTGAAGAGCTGCTGCACGGTTAAAGTCATCGCCGGGCTTCACTTCTGTCCAGAGCGCAGAAGGCCAAGAACGAAGCAGCTGGGCACGGGCTTCATGTACTCGGTGCACCGAATTTCAAATGTCCAGCCAAGAGCTTCTTCACAAGCCGATTCAGCTCAGAATGCTCTGACTGCTTCAGAAAGGAAGGAGCAGCCCTTGCACTCCTGGACACTAGCTGGCCACAAGCAGTTTCTTACACCTTCAGCGCTGCAGAGTCCATGCAGCTCGAGCACACCCAGAAGGACACGTCCAGAAAGAAGGCGTTCTTCAAGTACCCCCCTGCTCCAAGCTGCCTTGAAACTGAGCACAACACACTGCGGCTCGGCAGCTTCCTTCTCGCGTAGACGTGCCGTCACCTTTTGCACGCTCGCAGCTCCCTTGCCCACTTGCAGCAGCTGCTAGCAAAGAAAAAGGCCCCAGAAGTAAAAGCCACTGCTGGACTGCACTTTCCCCGTTGCCTCACGTCAAGCCCCAGAAACTGTCCGCTGCACTCTCTATTTCCATTCTCCGCTGCCTCTACCACTGTCATCTCTGCATCTCGAAGCATAAACCCCGGCACAATTCTTTCCAGGGAACGCTGGGAGAGAACTAGGTAGCAGCACAAGTAGCTGCAAGTGGAATTTTCTGCTTTCAACTGCTAATTCGAATCCGAAAACAAGCGAGTGGCAGCCACGCGCTTCCTCTTGCAGCCTGGGCGACGCACACACCAGCTCGCTGCTCTGCCTTCATTCTTACGCTGTTCCTAGCAGGTCGCGCTTTCGTTTTGCTGGAGACGAACCGTCGTCTACTTCTCGCCCAGAGAGCACGGTGCCGGCAGCCGAATGCTGCAGGCTGCTGCTTCTGCCGAAACACGCCTGGGCTATGCAATGTCTCTCTAGCGCTGAAGCAGCACCACATTCTCTTTGCTTTGTAGCCAGCATCTTTACGGAAAGATTCTCGGCTACGTCTGGCACAGAGAGCACTTGTAGTTCAACGGGTTTGCCCAGAGCTTGCCCCCGACGCGTGGCAACTTGTATTTGCACCACATTCCAGTGGCAGTCCTCTTTCCTTTACAGGCTGCACGGCGCCGTCAGATCGCCGTGCTCTCTGCACCTGCCTTCTCGGTTCCACGTGCCAGCGGGCACATCCGAGCCTTGCAGGGAGAGAAGACGCGGATAGTCGTCTCGCAGAAAAGAACGTGGCAGGGCGAAAAGATGTTCTTCCTTTGTTCTCCTCGTCACCCAGAGTGTGGTGCTGTACTGTGAGCCTCGGCCAGCGAAAGGCTAATCCATCCAGCGTTTCTCTCCTGATTCATTTCGCTGAGCGAGAGCAGAGGAAAATCCGTGCAGAGCACACTGTGGATGCGTGCAGTACACACGCTGAAGAGCTGCTGCACGGTTAAAGTCATCGCCGGGCTTCACTTCTGTCCAGAGCGCAGAAGGCCAAGAACGAAGCAGCTGGGCACGGGCTTCATGTACTCGGTGCACCGAATTTCAAATGTCCAGCCAAGAGCTTCTTCACAAGCCGATTCAGCTCAGAATGCTCTGACTGCTTCAGAAAGGAAGGAGCAGCCCTTGCACTCCTGGACACTAGCTGGCCACAAGCAGTTTCTTACACCTTCAGCGCTGCAGAGTCCATGCAGCTCGAGCACACCCAGAAGGACACGTCCAGAAAGAAGGCGTTCTTCAAGTACCCCCCTGCTCCAAGCTGCCTTGAAACTGAGCACAACACACTGCGGCTCGGCAGCTTCCTTCTCGCGTAGACGTGCCGTCACCTTTTGCACGCTCGCAGCTCCCTTGCCCACTTGCAGCAGCTGCTAGCAAAGAAAAAGGCCCCAGAAGTAAAAGCCACTGCTGGACTGCACTTTCCCCGTTGCCTCACGTCAAGCCCCAGAAACTGTCCGCTGCACTCTCTATTTCCATTCTCCGCTGCCTCTACCACTGTCATCTCTGCATCTCGAAGCATAAACCCCGGCACAATTCTTTCCAGGGAACGCTGGGAGAGAACTAGGTAGCAGCACAAGTAGCTGCAAGTGGAATTTTCTGCTTTCAACTGCTAATTCGAATCCGAAAACAAGCGAGTGGCAGCCACGCGCTTCCTCTTGCAGCCTGGGCGACGCACACACCAGCTCGCTGCTCTGCCTTCATTCTTACGCTGTTCCTAGCAGGTCGCGCTTTCGTTTTGCTGGAGACGAACCGTCGTCTACTTCTCGCCCAGAGAGCACGGTGCCGGCAGCCGAATGCTGCAGGCTGCTGCTTCTGCCGAAACACGCCTGGGCTATGCAATGTCTCTCTAGCGCTGAAGCAGCACCACATTCTCTTTGCTTTGTAGCCAGCATCTTTACGGAAAGATTCTCGGCTACGTCTGGCACAGAGAGCACTTGTAGTTCAACGGGTTTGCCCAGAGCTTGCCCCCGACGCGTGGCAACTTGTATTTGCACCACATTCCAGTGGCAGTCCTCTTTCCTTTACAGGCTGCACGGCGCCGTCAGATCGCCGTGCTCTCTGCACCTGCCTTCTCGGTTCCACGTGCCAGCGGGCACATCCGAGCCTTGCAGGGAGAGAAGACGCGGATAGTCGTCTCGCAGAAAAGAACGTGGCAGGGCGAAAAGATGTTCTTCCTTTGTTCTCCTCGTCACCCAGAGTGTGGTGCTGTACTGTGAGCCTCGGCCAGCGAAAGGCTAATCCATCCAGCGTTTCTCTCCTGATTCATTTCGCTGAGCGAGAGCAGAGGAAAATCCGTGCAGAGCACACTGTGGATGCGTGCAGTACACACGCTGAAGAGCTGCTGCACGGTTAAAGTCATCGCCGGGCTTCACTTCTGTCCAGAGCGCAGAAGGCCAAGAACGAAGCAGCTGGGCACGGGCTTCATGTACTCGGTGCACCGAATTTCAAATGTCCAGCCAAGAGCTTCTTCACAAGCCGATTCAGCTCAGAATGCTCTGACTGCTTCAGAAAGGAAGGAGCAGCCCTTGCACTCCTGGACACTAGCTGGCCACAAGCAGTTTCTTACACCTTCAGCGCTGCAGAGTCCATGCAGCTCGAGCACACCCAGAAGGACACGTCCAGAAAGAAGGCGTTCTTCAAGTACCCCCCTGCTCCAAGCTGCCTTGAAACTGAGCACAACACACTGCGGCTCGGCAGCTTCCTTCTCGCGTAGACGTGCCGTCACCTTTTGCACGCTCGCAGCTCCCTTGCCCACTTGCAGCAGCTGCTAGCAAAGAAAAAGGCCCCAGAAGTAAAAGCCACTGCTGGACTGCACTTTCCCCGTTGCCTCACGTCAAGCCCCAGAAACTGTCCGCTGCACTCTCTATTTCCATTCTCCGCTGCCTCTACCACTGTCATCTCTGCATCTCGAAGCATAAACCCCGGCACAATTCTTTCCAGGGAACGCTGGGAGAGAACTAGGTAGCAGCACAAGTAGCTGCAAGTGGAATTTTCTGCTTTCAACTGCTAATTCGAATCCGAAAACAAGCGAGTGGCAGCCACGCGCTTCCTCTTGCAGCCTGGGCGACGCACACACCAGCTCGCTGCTCTGCCTTCATTCTTACGCTGTTCCTAGCAGGTCGCGCTTTCGTTTTGCTGGAGACGAACCGTCGTCTACTTCTCGCCCAGAGAGCACGGTGCCGGCAGCCGAATGCTGCAGGCTGCTGCTTCTGCCGAAACACGCCTGGGCTATGCAATGTCTCTCTAGCGCTGAAGCAGCACCACATTCTCTTTGCTTTGTAGCCAGCATCTTTACGGAAAGATTCTCGGCTACGTCTGGCACAGAGAGCACTTGTAGTTCAACGGGTTTGCCCAGAGCTTGCCCCCGACGCGTGGCAACTTGTATTTGCACCACATTCCAGTGGCAGTCCTCTTTCCTTTACAGGCTGCACGGCGCCGTCAGATCGCCGTGCTCTCTGCACCTGCCTTCTCGGTTCCACGTGCCAGCGGGCACATCCGAGCCTTGCAGGGAGAGAAGACGCGGATAGTCGTCTCGCAGAAAAGAACGTGGCAGGGCGAAAAGATGTTCTTCCTTTGTTCTCCTCGTCACCCAGAGTGTGGTGCTGTACTGTGAGCCTCGGCCAGCGAAAGGCTAATCCATCCAGCGTTTCTCTCCTGATTCATTTCGCTGAGCGAGAGCAGAGGAAAATCCGTGCAGAGCACACTGTGGATGCGTGCAGTACACACGCTGAAGAGCTGCTGCACGGTTAAAGTCATCGCCGGGCTTCACTTCTGTCCAGAGCGCAGAAGGCCAAGAACGAAGCAGCTGGGCACGGGCTTCATGTACTCGGTGCACCGAATTTCAAATGTCCAGCCAAGAGCTTCTTCACAAGCCGATTCAGCTCAGAATGCTCTGACTGCTTCAGAAAGGAAGGAGCAGCCCTTGCACTCCTGGACACTAGCTGGCCACAAGCAGTTTCTTACACCTTCAGCGCTGCAGAGTCCATGCAGCTCGAGCACACCCAGAAGGACACGTCCAGAAAGAAGGCGTTCTTCAAGTACCCCCCTGCTCCAAGCTGCCTTGAAACTGAGCACAACACACTGCGGCTCGGCAGCTTCCTTCTCGCGTAGACGTGCCGTCACCTTTTGCACTCTCGCAGCTCCCTTGCCCACTTGCAGCAGCTGCTAGCAAAGAAAAAGGCCCCAGAAGTAAAAGCCACTGCTGGACTGCACTTTCCCCGTTGCCTCACGTCAAGCCCCAGAAACTGTCCGCTGCACTCTCTATTTCCATTCTCCGCTGCCTCTACCACTGTCATCTCTGCATCTCGAAGCATAAACCCCGGCACAATTCTTTCCAGGGAACGCTGGGAGAGAACTAGGTAGCAGCACAAGTAGCTGCAAGTGGAATTTTCTGCTTTCAACTGCTAATTCGAATCCGAAAACAAGCGAGTGGCAGCCACGCGCTTCCTCTTGCAGCCTGGGCGACGCACACACCAGCTCGCTGCTCTGCCTTCATTCTTACGCTGTTCCTAGCAGGTCGCGCTTTCGTTTTGCTGGAGACGAACCGTCGTCTACTTCTCGCCCAGAGAGCACGGTGCCGGCAGCCGAATGCTGCAGGCTGCTGCTTCTGCCGAAACACGCCTGGGCTATGCAATGTCTCTCTAGCGCTGAAGCAGCACCACATTCTCTTTGCTTTGTAGCCAGCATCTTTACGGAAAGATTCTCGGCTACGTCTGGCACAGAGAGCACTTGTAGTTCAACGGGTTTGCCCAGAGCTTGCCCCCGACGCGTGGCAACTTGTATTTGCACCACATTCCAGTGGCAGTCCTCTTTCCTTTACAGGCTGCACGGCGCCGTCAGATCGCCGTGCTCTCTGCACCTGCCTTCTCGGTTCCACGTGCCAGCGGGCACATCCGAGCCTTGCAGGGAGAGAAGACGCGGATAGTCGTCTCGCAGAAAAGAACGTGGCAGGGCGAAAAGATGTTCTTCCTTTGTTCTCCTCGTCACCCAGAGTGTGGTGCTGTACTGTGAGCCTCGGCCAGCGAAAGGCTAATCCATCCAGCGTTTCTCTCCTGATTCATTTCGCTGAGCGAGAGCAGAGGAAAATCCGTGCAGAGCACACTGTGGATGCGTGCAGTACACACGCTGAAGAGCTGCTGCACGGTTAAAGTCATCGCCGGGCTTCACTTCTGTCCAGAGCGCAGAAGGCCAAGAACGAAGCAGCTGGGCACGGGCTTCATGTACTCGGTGCACCGAATTTCAAATGTCCAGCCAAGAGCTTCTTCACAAGCCGATTCAGCTCAGAATGCTCTGACTGCTTCAGAAAGGAAGGAGCAGCCCTTGCACTCCTGGACACTAGCTGGCCACAAGCAGTTTCTTACACCTTCAGCGCTGCAGAGTCCATGCAGCTCGAGCACACCCAGAAGGACACGTCCAGAAAGAAGGCGTTCTTCAAGTACCCCCCTGCTCCAAGCTGCCTTGAAACTGAGCACAACACACTGCGGCTCGGCAGCTTCCTTCTCGCGTAGACGTGCCGTCACCTTTTGCACTCTCGCAGCTCCCTTGCCCACTTGCAGCAGCTGCTAGCAAAGAAAAAGGCCCCAGAAGTAAAAGCCACTGCTGGACTGCACTTTCCCCGTTGCCTCACGTCAAGCCCCAGAAACTGTCCGCTGCACTCTCTATTTCCATTCTCCGCTGCCTCTACCACTGTCATCTCTGCATCTCGAAGCATAAACCCCGGCACAATTCTTTCCAGGGAACGCTGGGAGAGAACTAGGTAGCAGCACAAGTAGCTGCAAGTGGAATTTTCTGCTTTCAACTGCTAATTCGAATCCGAAAACAAGCGAGTGGCAGCCACGCGCTTCCTCTTGCAGCCTGGGCGACGCACACACCAGCTCGCTGCTCTGCCTTCATTCTTACGCTGTTCCTAGCAGGTCGCGCTTTCGTTTTGCTGGAGACGAACCGTCGTCTACTTCTCGCCCAGAGAGCACGGTGCCGGCAGCCGAATGCTGCAGGCTGCTGCTTCTGCCGAAACACGCCTGGGCTATGCAATGTCTCTCTAGCGCTGAAGCAGCACCACATTCTCTTTGCTTTGTAGCCAGCATCTTTACGGAAAGATTCTCGGCTACGTCTGGCACAGAGAGCACTTGTAGTTCAACGGGTTTGCCCAGAGCTTGCCCCCGACGCGTGGCAACTTGTATTTGCACCACATTCCAGTGGCAGTCCTCTTTCCTTTACAGGCTGCACGGCGCCGTCAGATCGCCGTGCTCTCTGCACCTGCCTTCTCGGTTCCACGTGCCAGCGGGCACATCCGAGCCTTGCAGGGAGAGAAGACGCGGATAGTCGTCTCGCAGAAAAGAACGTGGCAGGGCGAAAAGATGTTCTTCCTTTGTTCTCCTCGTCACCCAGAGTGTGGTGCTGTACTGTGAGCCTCGGCCAGCGAAAGGCTAATCCATCCAGCGTTTCTCTCCTGATTCATTTCGCTGAGCGAGAGCAGAGGAAAATCCGTGCAGAGCACACTGTGGATGCGTGCAGTACACACGCTGAAGAGCTGCTGCACGGTTAAAGTCATCGCCGGGCTTCACTTCTGTCCAGAGCGCAGAAGGCCAAGAACGAAGCAGCTGGGCACGGGCTTCATGTACTCGGTGCACCGAATTTCAAATGTCCAGCCAAGAGCTTCTTCACAAGCCGATTCAGCTCAGAATGCTCTGACTGCTTCAGAAAGGAAGGAGCAGCCCTTGCACTCCTGGACACTAGCTGGCCACAAGCAGTTTCTTACACCTTCAGCGCTGCAGAGTCCATGCAGCTCGAGCACACCCAGAAGGACACGTCCAGAAAGAAGGCGTTCTTCAAGTACCCCCCTGCTCCAAGCTGCCTTGAAACTGAGCACAACACACTGCGGCTCGGCAGCTTCCTTCTCGCGTAGACGTGCCGTCACCTTTTGCACTCTCGCAGCTCCCTTGCCCACTTGCAGCAGCTGCTAGCAAAGAAAAAGGCCCCAGAAGTAAAAGCCACTGCTGGACTGCACTTTCCCCGTTGCCTCACGTCAAGCCCCAGAAACTGTCCGCTGCACTCTCTATTTCCATTCTCCGCTGCCTCTACCACTGTCATCTCTGCATCTCGAAGCATAAACCCCGGCACAATTCTTTCCAGGGAACGCTGGGAGAGAACTAGGTAGCAGCACAAGTAGCTGCAAGTGGAATTTTCTGCTTTCAACTGCTAATTCGAATCCGAAAACAAGCGAGTGGCAGCCACGCGCTTCCTCTTGCAGCCTGGGCGACGCACACACCAGCTCGCTGCTCTGCCTTCATTCTTACGCTGTTCCTAGCAGGTCGCGCTTTCGTTTTGCTGGAGACGAACCGTCGTCTACTTCTCGCCCAGAGAGCACGGTGCCGGCAGCCGAATGCTGCAGGCTGCTGCTTCTGCCGAAACACGCCTGGGCTATGCAATGTCTCTCTAGCGCTGAAGCAGCACCACATTCTCTTTGCTTTGTAGCCAGCATCTTTACGGAAAGATTCTCGGCTACGTCTGGCACAGAGAGCACTTGTAGTTCAACGGGTTTGCCCAGAGCTTGCCCCCGACGCGTGGCAACTTGTATTTGCACCACATTCCAGTGGCAGTCCTCTTTCCTTTACAGGCTGCACGGCGCCGTCAGATCGCCGTGCTCTCTGCACCTGCCTTCTCGGTTCCACGTGCCAGCGGGCACATCCGAGCCTTGCAGGGAGAGAAGACGCGGATAGTCGTCTCGCAGAAAAGAACGTGGCAGGGCGAAAAGATGTTCTTCCTTTGTTCTCCTCGTCACCCAGAGTGTGGTGCTGTACTGTGAGCCTCGGCCAGCGAAAGGCTAATCCATCCAGCGTTTCTCTCCTGATTCATTTCGCTGAGCGAGAGCAGAGGAAAATCCGTGCAGAGCACACTGTGGATGCGTGCAGTACACACGCTGAAGAGCTGCTGCACGGTTAAAGTCATCGCCGGGCTTCACTTCTGTCCAGAGCGCAGAAGGCCAAGAACGAAGCAGCTGGGCACGGGCTTCATGTACTCGGTGCACCGAATTTCAAATGTCCAGCCAAGAGCTTCTTCACAAGCCGATTCAGCTCAGAATGCTCTGACTGCTTCAGAAAGGAAGGAGCAGCCCTTGCACTCCTGGACACTAGCTGGCCACAAGCAGTTTCTTACACCTTCAGCGCTGCAGAGTCCATGCAGCTCGAGCACACCCAGAAGGACACGTCCAGAGAGAAGGCGTTCTTCAAGTACCCCCCTGCTCCAAGCTGCCTTGAAACTGAGCACAACACACTGCGGCTCGGCAGCTTCCTTCTCGCGTAGACGTGCCGTCACCTTTTGCACTCTCGCAGCTCCCTTGCCCACTTGCAGCAGCTGCTAGCAAAGAAAAAGGCCCCAGAAGTAAAAGCCACTGCTGGACTGCACTTTCCCCGTTGCCTCACGTCAAGCCCCAGAAACTGTCCGCTGCACTCTCTATTTCCATTCTCCGCTGCCTCTACCACTGTCATCTCTGCATCTCGAAGCATAAACCCCGGCACAATTCTTTCCAGGGAACGCTGGGAGAGAACTAGGTAGCAGCACAAGTAGCTGCAAGTGGAATTTTCTGCTTTCAACTGCTAATTCGAATCCGAAAACAAGCGAGTGGCAGCCACGCGCTTCCTCTTGCAGCCTGGGCGACGCACACACCAGCTCGCTGCTCTGCCTTCATTCTTACGCTGTTCCTAGCAGGTCGCGCTTTCGTTTTGCTGGAGACGAACCGTCGTCTACTTCTCGCCCAGAGAGCACGGTGCCGGCAGCCGAATGCTGCAGGCTGCTGCTTCTGCCGAAACACGCCTGGGCTATGCAATGTCTCTCTAGCGCTGAAGCAGCACCACATTCTCTTTGCTTTGTAGCCAGCATCTTTACGGAAAGATTCTCGGCTACGTCTGGCACAGAGAGCACTTGTAGTTCAACGGGTTTGCCCAGAGCTTGCCCCCGACGCGTGGCAACTTGTATTTGCACCACATTCCAGTGGCAGTCCTCTTTCCTTTACAGGCTGCACGGCGCCGTCAGATCGCCGTGCTCTCTGCACCTGCCTTCTCGGTTCCACGTGCCAGCGGGCACATCCGAGCCTTGCAGGGAGAGAAGACGCGGATAGTCGTCTCGCAGAAAAGAACGTGGCAGGGCGAAAAGATGTTCTTCCTTTGTTCTCCTCGTCACCCAGAGTGTGGTGCTGTACTGTGAGCCTCGGCCAGCGAAAGGCTAATCCATCCAGCGTTTCTCTCCTGATTCATTTCGCTGAGCGAGAGCAGAGGAAAATCCGTGCAGAGCACACTGTGGATGCGTGCAGTACACACGCTGAAGAGCTGCTGCACGGTTAAAGTCATCGCCGGGCTTCACTTCTGTCCAGAGCGCAGAAGGCCAAGAACGAAGCAGCTGGGCACGGGCTTCATGTACTCGGTGCACCGAATTTCAAATGTCCAGCCAAGAGCTTCTTCACAAGCCGATTCAGCTCAGAATGCTCTGACTGCTTCAGAAAGGAAGGAGCAGCCCTTGCACTCCTGGACACTAGCTGGCCACAAGCAGTTTCTTACACCTTCAGCGCTGCAGAGTCCATGCAGCTCGAGCACACCCAGAAGGACACGTCCAGAAAGAAGGCGTTCTTCAAGTACCCCCCTGCTCCAAGCTGCCTTGAAACTGAGCACAACACACTGCGGCTCGGCAGCTTCCTTCTCGCATAGACGTGCCGTCACCTTTTGCACTCTCGCAGCTCCCTTGCCCACTTGCAGCAGCTGCTAGCAAAGAAAAAGGCCCCAGAAGTAAAAGCCACTGCTGGACTGCACTTTCCCCGTTGCCTCACGTCAAGCCCCAGAAACTGTCCGCTGCACTCTCTATTTCCATTCTCCGCTGCCTCTACCACTGTCATCTCTGCATCTCGAAGCATAAACCCCGGCACAATTCTTTCCAGGGAACGCTGGGAGAGAACTAGGTAGCAGCACAAGTAGCTGCAAGTGGAATTTTCTGCTTTCAACTGCTAATTCGAATCCGAAAACAAGCGAGTGGCAGCCACGCGCTTCCTCTTGCAGCCTGGGCGACGCACACACCAGCTCGCTGCTCTGCCTTCATTCTTACGCTGTTCCTAGCAGGTCGCGCTTTCGTTTTGCTGGAGACGAACCGTCGTCTACTTCTCGCCCAGAGAGCACGGTGCCGGCAGCCGAATGCTGCAGGCTGCTGCTTCTGCCGAAACACGCCTGGGCTATGCAATGTCTCTCTAGCGCTGAAGCAGCACCACATTCTCTTTGCTTTGTAGCCAGCATCTTTACGGAAAGATTCTCGGCTACGTCTGGCACAGAGAGCACTTGTAGTTCAACGGGTTTGCCCAGAGCTTGCCCCCGACGCGTGGCAACTTGTATTTGCACCACATTCCAGTGGCAGTCCTCTTTCCTTTACAGGCTGCACGGCGCCGTCAGATCGCCGTGCTCTCTGCACCTGCCTTCTCGGTTCCACGTGCCAGCGGGCACATCCGAGCCTTGCAGGGAGAGAAGACGCGGATAGTCGTCTCGCAGAAAAGAACGTGGCAGGGCGAAAAGATGTTCTTCCTTTGTTCTCCTCGTCACCCAGAGTGTGGTGCTGTACTGTGAGCCTCGGCCAGCGAAAGGCTAATCCATCCAGCGTTTCTCTCCTGATTCATTTCGCTGAGCGAGAGCAGAGGAAAATCCGTGCAGAGCACACTGTGGATGCGTGCAGTACACACGCTGAAGAGCTGCTGCACGGTTAAAGTCATCGCCGGGCTTCACTTCTGTCCAGAGCGCAGAAGGCCAAGAACGAAGCAGCTGGGCACGGGCTTCATGTACTCGGTGCACCGAATTTCAAATGTCCAGCCAAGAGCTTCTTCACAAGCCGATTCAGCTCAGAATGCTCTGACTGCTTCAGAAAGGAAGGAGCAGCCCTTGCACTCCTGGACACTAGCTGGCCACAAGCAGTTTCTTACACCTTCAGCGCTGCAGAGTCCATGCAGCTCGAGCACACCCAGAAGGACACGTCCAGAGAGAAGGCGTTCTTCAAGTACCCCCCTGCTCCAAGCTGCCTTGAAACTGAGCACAACACACTGCGGCTCGGCAGCTTCCTTCTCGCGTAGACGTGCCGTCACCTTTTGCACGCTCGCAGCTCCCTTGCCCACTTGCAGCAGCTGCTAGCAAAGAAAAAGGCCCCAGAAGTAAAAGCCACTGCTGGACTGCACTTTCCCCGTTGCCTCACGTCAAGCCCCAGAAACTGTCCGCTGCACTCTCTATTTCCATTCTCCGCTGCCTCTACCACTGTCATCTCTGCATCTCGAAGCATAAACCCCGGCACAATTCTTTCCAGGGAACGCTGGGAGAGAACTAGGTAGCAGCACAAGTAGCTGCAAGTGGAATTTTCTGCTTTCAACTGCTAATTCGAATCCGAAAACAAGCGAGTGGCAGCCACGCGCTTCCTCTTGCAGCCTGGGCGACGCACACACCAGCTCGCTGCTCTGCCTTCATTCTTACGCTGTTCCTAGCAGGTCGCGCTTTCGTTTTGCTGGAGACGAACCGTCGTCTACTTCTCGCCCAGAGAGCACGGTGCCGGCAGCCGAATGCTGCAGGCTGCTGCTTCTGCCGAAACACGCCTGGGCTATGCAATGTCTCTCTAGCGCTGAAGCAGCACCACATTCTCTTTGCTTTGTAGCCAGCATCTTTACGGAAAGATTCTCGGCTACGTCTGGCACAGAGAGCACTTGTAGTTCAACGGGTTTGCCCAGAGCTTGCCCCCGACGCGTGGCAACTTGTATTTGCACCACATTCCAGTGGCAGTCCTCTTTCCTTTACAGGCTGCACGGCGCCGTCAGATCGCCGTGCTCTCTGCACCTGCCTTCTCGGTTCCACGTGCCAGCGGGCACATCCGAGCCTTGCAGGGAGAGAAGACGCGGATAGTCGTCTCGCAGAAAAGAACGTGGCAGGGCGAAAAGATGTTCTTCCTTTGTTCTCCTCGTCACCCAGAGTGTGGTGCTGTACTGTGAGCCTCGGCCAGCGAAAGGCTAATCCATCCAGCGTTTCTCTCCTGATTCATTTCGCTGAGCGAGAGCAGAGGAAAATCCGTGCAGAGCACACTGTGGATGCGTGCAGTACACACGCTGAAGAGCTGCTGCACGGTTAAAGTCATCGCCGGGCTTCACTTCTGTCCAGAGCGCAGAAGGCCAAGAACGAAGCAGCTGGGCACGGGCTTCATGTACTCGGTGCACCGAATTTCAAATGTCCAGCCAAGAGCTTCTTCACAAGCCGATTCAGCTCAGAATGCTCTGACTGCTTCAGAAAGGAAGGAGCAGCCCTTGCACTCCTGGACACTAGCTGGCCACAAGCAGTTTCTTACACCTTCAGCGCTGCAGAGTCCATGCAGCTCGAGCACACCCAGAAGGACACGTCCAGAAAGAAGGCGTTCTTCAAGTACCCCCCTGCTCCAAGCTGCCTTGAAACTGAGCACAACACACTGCGGCTCGGCAGCTTCCTTCTCGCGTAGACGTGCCGTCACCTTTTGCACGCTCGCAGCTCCCTTGCCCACTTGCAGCAGCTGCTAGCAAAGAAAAAGGCCCCAGAAGTAAAAGCCACTGCTGGACTGCACTTTCCCCGTTGCCTCACGTCAAGCCCCAGAAACTGTCCGCTGCACTCTCTATTTCCATTCTCCGCTGCCTCTACCACTGTCATCTCTGCATCTCGAAGCATAAACCCCGGCACAATTCTTTCCAGGGAACGCTGGGAGAGAACTAGGTAGCAGCACAAGTAGCTGCAAGTGGAATTTTCTGCTTTCAACTGCTAATTCGAATCCGAAAACAAGCGAGTGGCAGCCACGCGCTTCCTCTTGCAGCCTGGGCGACGCACACACCAGCTCGCTGCTCTGCCTTCATTCTTACGCTGTTCCTAGCAGGTCGCGCTTTCGTTTTGCTGGAGACGAACCGCCGTCTACTTCTCGCCCAGAGAGCACGGTGCCGGCAGCCGAATGCTGCAGGCTGCTGCTTCTGCCGAAACACGCCTGGGCTATGCAATGTCTCTCTAGCGCTGAAGCAGCACCACATTCTCTTTGCTTTGTAGCCAGCATCTTTACGGAAAGATTCTCGGCTACGTCTGGCACAGAGAGCACTTGTAGTTCAACGGGTTTGCCCAGAGCTTGCCCCCGACGCGTGGCAACTTGTATTTGCACCACATTCCAGTGGCAGTCCTCTTTCCTTTACAGGCTGCACGGCGCCGTCAGATCGCCGTGCTCTCTGCACCTGCCTTCTCGGTTCCACGTGCCAGCGGGCACATCCGAGCCTTGCAGGGAGAGAAGACGCGGATAGTCGTCTCGCAGAAAAGAACGTGGCAGGGCGAAAAGATGTTCTTCCTTTGTTCTCCTCGTCACCCAGAGTGTGGTGCTGTACTGTGAGCCTCGGCCAGCGAAAGGCTAATCCATCCAGCGTTTCTCTCCTGATTCATTTCGCTGAGCGAGAGCAGAGGAAAATCCGTGCAGAGCACACTGTGGATGCGTGCAGTACACACGCTGAAGAGCTGCTGCACGGTTAAAGTCATCGCCGGGCTTCACTTCTGTCCAGAGCGCAGAAGGCCAAGAACGAAGCAGCTGGGCACGGGCTTCATGTACTCGGTGCACCGAATTTCAAATGTCCAGCCAAGAGCTTCTTCACAAGCCGATTCAGCTCAGAATGCTCTGACTGCTTCAGAAAGGAAGGAGCAGCCCTTGCACTCCTGGACACTAGCTGGCCACAAGCAGTTTCTTACACCTTCAGCGCTGCAGAGTCCATGCAGCTCGAGCACACCCAGAAGGACACGTCCAGAAAGAAGGCGTTCTTCAAGTACCCCCCTGCTCCAAGCTGCCTTGAAACTGAGCACAACACACTGCGGCTCGGCAGCTTCCTTCTCGCATAGACGTGCCGTCACCTTTTGCACGCTCGCAGCTCCCTTGCCCACTTGCAGCAGCTGCTAGCAAAGAAAAAGGCCCCAGAAGTAAAAGCCACTGCTGGACTGCACTTTCCCCGTTGCCTCACGTCAAGCCCCAGAAACTGTCCGCTGCACTCTCTATTTCCATTCTCCGCTGCCTCTACCACTGTCATCTCTGCATCTCGAAGCATAAACCCCGGCACAATTCTTTCCAGGGAACGCTGGGAGAGAACTAGGTAGCAGCACAAGTAGCTGCAAGTGGAATTTTCTGCTTTCAACTGCTAATTCGAATCCGAAAACAAGCGAGTGGCAGCCACGCGCTTCCTCTTGCAGCCTGGGCGACGCACACACCAGCTCGCTGCTCTGCCTTCATTCTTACGCTGTTCCTAGCAGGTCGCGCTTTCGTTTTGCTGGAGACGAACCGTCGTCTACTTCTCGCCCAGAGAGCACGGTGCCGGCAGCCGAATGCTGCAGGCTGCTGCTTCTGCCGAAACACGCCTGGGCTATGCAATGTCTCTCTAGCGCTGAAGCAGCACCACATTCTCTTTGCTTTGTAGCCAGCATCTTTACGGAAAGATTCTCGGCTACGTCTGGCACAGAGAGCACTTGTAGTTCAACGGGTTTGCCCAGAGCTTGCCCCCGACGCGTGGCAACTTGTATTTGCACCACATTCCAGTGGCAGTCCTCTTTCCTTTACAGGCTGCACGGCGCCGTCAGATCGCCGTGCTCTCTGCACCTGCCTTCTCGGTTCCACGTGCCAGCGGGCACATCCGAGCCTTGCAGGGAGAGAAGACGCGGATAGTCGTCTCGCAGAAAAGAACGTGGCAGGGCGAAAAGATGTTCTTCCTTTGTTCTCCTCGTCACCCAGAGTGTGGTGCTGTACTGTGAGCCTCGGCCAGCGAAAGGCTAATCCATCCAGCGTTTCTCTCCTGATTCATTTCGCTGAGCGAGAGCAGAGGAAAATCCGTGCAGAGCACACTGTGGATGCGTGCAGTACACACGCTGAAGAGCTGCTGCACGGTTAAAGTCATCGCCGGGCTTCACTTCTGTCCAGAGCGCAGAAGGCCAAGAACGAAGCAGCTGGGCACGGGCTTCATGTACTCGGTGCACCGAATTTCAAATGTCCAGCCAAGAGCTTCTTCACAAGCCGATTCAGCTCAGAATGCTCTGACTGCTTCAGAAAGGAAGGAGCAGCCCTTGCACTCCTGGACACTAGCTGGCCACAAGCAGTTTCTTACACCTTCAGCGCTGCAGAGTCCATGCAGCTCGAGCACACCCAGAAGGACACGTCCAGAAAGAAGGCGTTCTTCAAGTACCCCCCTGCTCCAAGCTGCCTTGAAACTGAGCACAACACACTGCGGCTCGGCAGCTTCCTTCTCGCGTAGACGTGCCGTCACCTTTTGCACGCTCGCAGCTCCCTTGCCCACTTGCAGCAGCTGCTAGCAAAGAAAAAGGCCCCAGAAGTAAAAGCCACTGCTGGACTGCACTTTCCCCGTTGCCTCACGTCAAGCCCCAGAAACTGTCCGCTGCACTCTCTATTTCCATTCTCCGCTGCCTCTACCACTGTCATCTCTGCATCTCGAAGCATAAACCCCGGCACAATTCTTTCCAGGGAACGCTGGGAGAGAACTAGGTAGCAGCACAAGTAGCTGCAAGTGGAATTTTCTGCTTTCAACTGCTAATTCGAATCCGAAAACAAGCGAGTGGCAGCCACGCGCTTCCTCTTGCAGCCTGGGCGACGCACACACCAGCTCGCTGCTCTGCCTTCATTCTTACGCTGTTCCTAGCAGGTCGCGCTTTCGTTTTGCTGGAGACGAACCGTCGTCTACTTCTCGCCCAGAGAGCACGGTGCCGGCAGCCGAATGCTGCAGGCTGCTGCTTCTGCCGAAACACGCCTGGGCTATGCAATGTCTCTCTAGCGCTGAAGCAGCACCACATTCTCTTTGCTTTGTAGCCAGCATCTTTACGGAAAGATTCTCGGCTACGTCTGGCACAGAGAGCACTTGTAGTTCAACGGGTTTGCCCAGAGCTTGCCCCCGACGCGTGGCAACTTGTATTTGCACCACATTCCAGTGGCAGTCCTCTTTCCTTTACAGGCTGCACGGCGCCGTCAGATCGCCGTGCTCTCTGCACCTGCCTTCTCGGTTCCACGTGCCAGCGGGCACATCCGAGCCTTGCAGGGAGAGAAGACGCGGATAGTCGTCTCGCAGAAAAGAACGTGGCAGGGCGAAAAGATGTTCTTCCTTTGTTCTCCTCGTCACCCAGAGTGTGGTGCTGTACTGTGAGCCTCGGCCAGCGAAAGGCTAATCCATCCAGCGTTTCTCTCCTGATTCATTTCGCTGAGCGAGAGCAGAGGAAAATCCGTGCAGAGCACACTGTGGATGCGTGCAGTACACACGCTGAAGAGCTGCTGCACGGTTAAAGTCATCGCCGGGCTTCACTTCTGTCCAGAGCGCAGAAGGCCAAGAACGAAGCAGCTGGGCACGGGCTTCATGTACTCGGTGCACCGAATTTCAAATGTCCAGCCAAGAGCTTCTTCACAAGCCGATTCAGCTCAGAATGCTCTGACTGCTTCAGAAAGGAAGGAGCAGCCCTTGCACTCCTGGACACTAGCTGGCCACAAGCAGTTTCTTACACCTTCAGCGCTGCAGAGTCCATGCAGCTCGAGCACACCCAGAAGGACACGTCCAGAAAGAAGGCGTTCTTCAAGTACCCCCCTGCTCCAAGCTGCCTTGAAACTGAGCACAACACACTGCGGCTCGGCAGCTTCCTTCTCGCATAGACGTGCCGTCACCTTTTGCACTCTCGCAGCTCCCTTGCCCACTTGCAGCAGCTGCTAGCAAAGAAAAAGGCCCCAGAAGTAAAAGCCACTGCTGGACTGCACTTTCCCCGTTGCCTCACGTCAAGCCCCAGAAACTGTCCGCTGCACTCTCTATTTCCATTCTCCGCTGCCTCTACCACTGTCATCTCTGCATCTCGAAGCATAAACCCCGGCACAATTCTTTCCAGGGAACGCTGGGAGAGAACTAGGTAGCAGCACAAGTAGCTGCAAGTGGAATTTTCTGCTTTCAACTGCTAATTCGAATCCGAAAACAAGCGAGTGGCAGCCACGCGCTTCCTCTTGCAGCCTGGGCGACGCACACACCAGCTCGCTGCTCTGCCTTCATTCTTACGCTGTTCCTAGCAGGTCGCGCTTTCGTTTTGCTGGAGACGAACCGTCGTCTACTTCTCGCCCAGAGAGCACGGTGCCGGCAGCCGAATGCTGCAGGCTGCTGCTTCTGCCGAAACACGCCTGGGCTATGCAATGTCTCTCTAGCGCTGAAGCAGCACCACATTCTCTTTGCTTTGTAGCCAGCATCTTTACGGAAAGATTCTCGGCTACGTCTGGCACAGAGAGCACTTGTAGTTCAACGGGTTTGCCCAGAGCTTGCCCCCGACGCGTGGCAACTTGTATTTGCACCACATTCCAGTGGCAGTCCTCTTTCCTTTACAGGCTGCACGGCGCCGTCAGATCGCCGTGCTCTCTGCACCTGCCTTCTCGGTTCCACGTGCCAGCGGGCACATCCGAGCCTTGCAGGGAGAGAAGACGCGGATAGTCGTCTCGCAGAAAAGAACGTGGCAGGGCGAAAAGATGTTCTTCCTTTGTTCTCCTCGTCACCCAGAGTGTGGTGCTGTACTGTGAGCCTCGGCCAGCGAAAGGCTAATCCATCCAGCGTTTCTCTCCTGATTCATTTCGCTGAGCGAGAGCAGAGGAAAATCCGTGCAGAGCACACTGTGGATGCGTGCAGTACACACGCTGAAGAGCTGCTGCACGGTTAAAGTCATCGCCGGGCTTCACTTCTGTCCAGAGCGCAGAAGGCCAAGAACGAAGCAGCTGGGCACGGGCTTCATGTACTCGGTGCACCGAATTTCAAATGTCCAGCCAAGAGCTTCTTCACAAGCCGATTCAGCTCAGAATGCTCTGACTGCTTCAGAAAGGAAGGAGCAGCCCTTGCACTCCTGGACACTAGCTGGCCACAAGCAGTTTCTTACACCTTCAGCGCTGCAGAGTCCATGCAGCTCGAGCACACCCAGAAGGACACGTCCAGAGAGAAGGCGTTCTTCAAGTACCCCCCTGCTCCAAGCTGCCTTGAAACTGAGCACAACACACTGCGGCTCGGCAGCTTCCTTCTCGCGTAGACGTGCCGTCACCTTTTGCACGCTCGCAGCTCCCTTGCCCACTTGCAGCAGCTGCTAGCAAAGAAAAAGGCCCCAGAAGTAAAAGCCACTGCTGGACTGCACTTTCCCCGTTGCCTCACGTCAAGCCCCAGAAACTGTCCGCTGCACTCTCTATTTCCATTCTCCGCTGCCTCTACCACTGTCATCTCTGCATCTCGAAGCATAAACCCCGGCACAATTCTTTCCAGGGAACGCTGGGAGAGAACTAGGTAGCAGCACAAGTAGCTGCAAGTGGAATTTTCTGCTTTCAACTGCTAATTCGAATCCGAAAACAAGCGAGTGGCAGCCACGCGCTTCCTCTTGCAGCCTGGGCGACGCACACACCAGCTCGCTGCTCTGCCTTCATTCTTACGCTGTTCCTAGCAGGTCGCGCTTTCGTTTTGCTGGAGACGAACCGTCGTCTACTTCTCGCCCAGAGAGCACGGTGCCGGCAGCCGAATGCTGCAGGCTGCTGCTTCTGCCGAAACACGCCTGGGCTATGCAATGTCTCTCTAGCGCTGAAGCAGCACCACATTCTCTTTGCTTTGTAGCCAGCATCTTTACGGAAAGATTCTCGGCTACGTCTGGCACAGAGAGCACTTGTAGTTCAACGGGTTTGCCCAGAGCTTGCCCCCGACGCGTGGCAACTTGTATTTGCACCACATTCCAGTGGCAGTCCTCTTTCCTTTACAGGCTGCACGGCGCCGTCAGATCGCCGTGCTCTCTGCACCTGCCTTCTCGGTTCCACGTGCCAGCGGGCACATCCGAGCCTTGCAGGGAGAGAAGACGCGGATAGTCGTCTCGCAGAAAAGAACGTGGCAGGGCGAAAAGATGTTCTTCCTTTGTTCTCCTCGTCACCCAGAGTGTGGTGCTGTACTGTGAGCCTCGGCCAGCGAAAGGCTAATCCATCCAGCGTTTCTCTCCTGATTCATTTCGCTGAGCGAGAGCAGAGGAAAATCCGTGCAGAGCACACTGTGGATGCGTGCAGTACACACGCTGAAGAGCTGCTGCACGGTTAAAGTCATCGCCGGGCTTCACTTCTGTCCAGAGCGCAGAAGGCCAAGAACGAAGCAGCTGGGCACGGGCTTCATGTACTCGGTGCACCGAATTTCAAATGTCCAGCCAAGAGCTTCTTCACAAGCCGATTCAGCTCAGAATGCTCTGACTGCTTCAGAAAGGAAGGAGCAGCCCTTGCACTCCTGGACACTAGCTGGCCACAAGCAGTTTCTTACACCTTCAGCGCTGCAGAGTCCATGCAGCTCGAGCACACCCAGAAGGACACGTCCAGAAAGAAGGCGTTCTTCAAGTACCCCCCTGCTCCAAGCTGCCTTGAAACTGAGCACAACACACTGCGGCTCGGCAGCTTCCTTCTCGCGTAGACGTGCCGTCACCTTTTGCACGCTCGCAGCTCCCTTGCCCACTTGCAGCAGCTGCTAGCAAAGAAAAAGGCCCCAGAAGTAAAAGCCACTGCTGGACTGCACTTTCCCCGTTGCCTCACGTCAAGCCCCAGAAACTGTCCGCTGCACTCTCTATTTCCATTCTCCGCTGCCTCTACCACTGTCATCTCTGCATCTCGAAGCATAAACCCCGGCACAATTCTTTCCAGGGAACGCTGGGAGAGAACTAGGTAGCAGCACAAGTAGCTGCAAGTGGAATTTTCTGCTTTCAACTGCTAATTCGAATCCGAAAACAAGCGAGTGGCAGCCACGCGCTTCCTCTTGCAGCCTGGGCGACGCACACACCAGCTCGCTGCTCTGCCTTCATTCTTACGCTGTTCCTAGCAGGTCGCGCTTTCGTTTTGCTGGAGACGAACCGCCGTCTACTTCTCGCCCAGAGAGCACGGTGCCGGCAGCCGAATGCTGCAGGCTGCTGCTTCTGCCGAAACACGCCTGGGCTATGCAATGTCTCTCTAGCGCTGAAGCAGCACCACATTCTCTTTGCTTTGTAGCCAGCATCTTTACGGAAAGATTCTCGGCTACGTCTGGCACAGAGAGCACTTGTAGTTCAACGGGTTTGCCCAGAGCTTGCCCCCGACGCGTGGCAACTTGTATTTGCACCACATTCCAGTGGCAGTCCTCTTTCCTTTACAGGCTGCACGGCGCCGTCAGATCGCCGTGCTCTCTGCACCTGCCTTCTCGGTTCCACGTGCCAGCGGGCACATCCGAGCCTTGCAGGGAGAGAAGACGCGGATAGTCGTCTCGCAGAAAAGAACGTGGCAGGGCGAAAAGATGTTCTTCCTTTGTTCTCCTCGTCACCCAGAGTGTGGTGCTGTACTGTGAGCCTCGGCCAGCGAAAGGCTAATCCATCCAGCGTTTCTCTCCTGATTCATTTCGCTGAGCGAGAGCAGAGGAAAATCCGTGCAGAGCACACTGTGGATGCGTGCAGTACACACGCTGAAGAGCTGCTGCACGGTTAAAGTCATCGCCGGGCTTCACTTCTGTCCAGAGCGCAGAAGGCCAAGAACGAAGCAGCTGGGCACGGGCTTCATGTACTCGGTGCACCGAATTTCAAATGTCCAGCCAAGAGCTTCTTCACAAGCCGATTCAGCTCAGAATGCTCTGACTGCTTCAGAAAGGAAGGAGCAGCCCTTGCACTCCTGGACACTAGCTGGCCACAAGCAGTTTCTTACACCTTCAGCGCTGCAGAGTCCATGCAGCTCGAGCACACCCAGAAGGACACGTCCAGAAAGAAGGCGTTCTTCAAGTACCCCCCTGCTCCAAGCTGCCTTGAAACTGAGCACAACACACTGCGGCTCGGCAGCTTCCTTCTCGCATAGACGTGCCGTCACCTTTTGCACGCTCGCAGCTCCCTTGCCCACTTGCAGCAGCTGCTAGCAAAGAAAAAGGCCCCAGAAGTAAAAGCCACTGCTGGACTGCACTTTCCCCGTTGCCTCACGTCAAGCCCCAGAAACTGTCCGCTGCACTCTCTATTTCCATTCTCCGCTGCCTCTACCACTGTCATCTCTGCATCTCGAAGCATAAACCCCGGCACAATTCTTTCCAGGGAACGCTGGGAGAGAACTAGGTAGCAGCACAAGTAGCTGCAAGTGGAATTTTCTGCTTTCAACTGCTAATTCGAATCCGAAAACAAGCGAGTGGCAGCCACGCGCTTCCTCTTGCAGCCTGGGCGACGCACACACCAGCTCGCTGCTCTGCCTTCATTCTTACGCTGTTCCTAGCAGGTCGCGCTTTCGTTTTGCTGGAGACGAACCGTCGTCTACTTCTCGCCCAGAGAGCACGGTGCCGGCAGCCGAATGCTGCAGGCTGCTGCTTCTGCCGAAACACGCCTGGGCTATGCAATGTCTCTCTAGCGCTGAAGCAGCACCACATTCTCTTTGCTTTGTAGCCAGCATCTTTACGGAAAGATTCTCGGCTACGTCTGGCACAGAGAGCACTTGTAGTTCAACGGGTTTGCCCAGAGCTTGCCCCCGACGCGTGGCAACTTGTATTTGCACCACATTCCAGTGGCAGTCCTCTTTCCTTTACAGGCTGCACGGCGCCGTCAGATCGCCGTGCTCTCTGCACCTGCCTTCTCGGTTCCACGTGCCAGCGGGCACATCCGAGCCTTGCAGGGAGAGAAGACGCGGATAGTCGTCTCGCAGAAAAGAACGTGGCAGGGCGAAAAGATGTTCTTCCTTTGTTCTCCTCGTCACCCAGAGTGTGGTGCTGTACTGTGAGCCTCGGCCAGCGAAAGGCTAATCCATCCAGCGTTTCTCTCCTGATTCATTTCGCTGAGCGAGAGCAGAGGAAAATCCGTGCAGAGCACACTGTGGATGCGTGCAGTACACACGCTGAAGAGCTGCTGCACGGTTAAAGTCATCGCCGGGCTTCACTTCTGTCCAGAGCGCAGAAGGCCAAGAACGAAGCAGCTGGGCACGGGCTTCATGTACTCGGTGCACCGAATTTCAAATGTCCAGCCAAGAGCTTCTTCACAAGCCGATTCAGCTCAGAATGCTCTGACTGCTTCAGAAAGGAAGGAGCAGCCCTTGCACTCCTGGACACTAGCTGGCCACAAGCAGTTTCTTACACCTTCAGCGCTGCAGAGTCCATGCAGCTCGAGCACACCCAGAAGGACACGTCCAGAAAGAAGGCGTTCTTCAAGTACCCCCCTGCTCCAAGCTGCCTTGAAACTGAGCACAACACACTGCGGCTCGGCAGCTTCCTTCTCGCGTAGACGTGCCGTCACCTTTTGCACGCTCGCAGCTCCCTTGCCCACTTGCAGCAGCTGCTAGCAAAGAAAAAGGCCCCAGAAGTAAAAGCCACTGCTGGACTGCACTTTCCCCGTTGCCTCACGTCAAGCCCCAGAAACTGTCCGCTGCACTCTCTATTTCCATTCTCCGCTGCCTCTACCACTGTCATCTCTGCATCTCGAAGCATAAACCCCGGCACAATTCTTTCCAGGGAACGCTGGGAGAGAACTAGGTAGCAGCACAAGTAGCTGCAAGTGGAATTTTCTGCTTTCAACTGCTAATTCGAATCCGAAAACAAGCGAGTGGCAGCCACGCGCTTCCTCTTGCAGCCTGGGCGACGCACACACCAGCTCGCTGCTCTGCCTTCATTCTTACGCTGTTCCTAGCAGGTCGCGCTTTCGTTTTGCTGGAGACGAACCGTCGTCTACTTCTCGCCCAGAGAGCACGGTGCCGGCAGCCGAATGCTGCAGGCTGCTGCTTCTGCCGAAACACGCCTGGGCTATGCAATGTCTCTCTAGCGCTGAAGCAGCACCACATTCTCTTTGCTTTGTAGCCAGCATCTTTACGGAAAGATTCTCGGCTACGTCTGGCACAGAGAGCACTTGTAGTTCAACGGGTTTGCCCAGAGCTTGCCCCCGACGCGTGGCAACTTGTATTTGCACCACATTCCAGTGGCAGTCCTCTTTCCTTTACAGGCTGCACGGCGCCGTCAGATCGCCGTGCTCTCTGCACCTGCCTTCTCGGTTCCACGTGCCAGCGGGCACATCCGAGCCTTGCAGGGAGAGAAGACGCGGATAGTCGTCTCGCAGAAAAGAACGTGGCAGGGCGAAAAGATGTTCTTCCTTTGTTCTCCTCGTCACCCAGAGTGTGGTGCTGTACTGTGAGCCTCGGCCAGCGAAAGGCTAATCCATCCAGCGTTTCTCTCCTGATTCATTTCGCTGAGCGAGAGCAGAGGAAAATCCGTGCAGAGCACACTGTGGATGCGTGCAGTACACACGCTGAAGAGCTGCTGCACGGTTAAAGTCATCGCCGGGCTTCACTTCTGTCCAGAGCGCAGAAGGCCAAGAACGAAGCAGCTGGGCACGGGCTTCATGTACTCGGTGCACCGAATTTCAAATGTCCAGCCAAGAGCTTCTTCACAAGCCGATTCAGCTCAGAATGCTCTGACTGCTTCAGAAAGGAAGGAGCAGCCCTTGCACTCCTGGACACTAGCTGGCCACAAGCAGTTTCTTACACCTTCAGCGCTGCAGAGTCCATGCAGCTCGAGCACACCCAGAAGGACACGTCCAGAAAGAAGGCGTTCTTCAAGTACCCCCCTGCTCCAAGCTGCCTTGAAACTGAGCACAACACACTGCGGCTCGGCAGCTTCCTTCTCGCATAGACGTGCCGTCACCTTTTGCACGCTCGCAGCTCCCTTGCCCACTTGCAGCAGCTGCTAGCAAAGAAAAAGGCCCCAGAAGTAAAAGCCACTGCTGGACTGCACTTTCCCCGTTGCCTCACGTCAAGCCCCAGAAACTGTCCGCTGCACTCTCTATTTCCATTCTCCGCTGCCTCTACCACTGTCATCTCTGCATCTCGAAGCATAAACCCCGGCACAATTCTTTCCAGGGAACGCTGGGAGAGAACTAGGTAGCAGCACAAGTAGCTGCAAGTGGAATTTTCTGCTTTCAACTGCTAATTCGAATCCGAAAACAAGCGAGTGGCAGCCACGCGCTTCCTCTTGCAGCCTGGGCGACGCACACACCAGCTCGCTGCTCTGCCTTCATTCTTACGCTGTTCCTAGCAGGTCGCGCTTTCGTTTTGCTGGAGACGAACCGTCGTCTACTTCTCGCCCAGAGAGCACGGTGCCGGCAGCCGAATGCTGCAGGCTGCTGCTTCTGCCGAAACACGCCTGGGCTATGCAATGTCTCTCTAGCGCTGAAGCAGCACCACATTCTCTTTGCTTTGTAGCCAGCATCTTTACGGAAAGATTCTCGGCTACGTCTGGCACAGAGAGCACTTGTAGTTCAACGGGTTTGCCCAGAGCTTGCCCCCGACGCGTGGCAACTTGTATTTGCACCACATTCCAGTGGCAGTCCTCTTTCCTTTACAGGCTGCACGGCGCCGTCAGATCGCCGTGCTCTCTGCACCTGCCTTCTCGGTTCCACGTGCCAGCGGGCACATCCGAGCCTTGCAGGGAGAGAAGACGCGGATAGTCGTCTCGCAGAAAAGAACGTGGCAGGGCGAAAAGATGTTCTTCCTTTGTTCTCCTCGTCACCCAGAGTGTGGTGCTGTACTGTGAGCCTCGGCCAGCGAAAGGCTAATCCATCCAGCGTTTCTCTCCTGATTCATTTCGCTGAGCGAGAGCAGAGGAAAATCCGTGCAGAGCACACTGTGGATGCGTGCAGTACACACGCTGAAGAGCTGCTGCACGGTTAAAGTCATCGCCGGGCTTCACTTCTGTCCAGAGCGCAGAAGGCCAAGAACGAAGCAGCTGGGCACGGGCTTCATGTACTCGGTGCACCGAATTTCAAATGTCCAGCCAAGAGCTTCTTCACAAGCCGATTCAGCTCAGAATGCTCTGACTGCTTCAGAAAGGAAGGAGCAGCCCTTGCACTCCTGGACACTAGCTGGCCACAAGCAGTTTCTTACACCTTCAGCGCTGCAGAGTCCATGCAGCTCGAGCACACCCAGAAGGACACGCCCAGAAAGAAGGCGTTCTTCAAGTACCCCCCTGCTCCAAGCTGCCTTGAAACTGAGCACAACACACTGCGGCTCGGCAGCTTCCTTCTCGCATAGACGTGCCGTCACCTTTTGCACGCTCGCAGCTCCCTTGCCCACTTGCAGCAGCTGCTAGCAAAGAAAAAGGCCCCAGAAGTAAAAGCCACTGCTGGACTGCACTTTCCCCGTTGCCTCACGTCAAGCCCCAGAAACTGTCCGCTGCACTCTCTATTTCCATTCTCCGCTGCCTCTACCACTGTCATCTCTGCATCTCGAAGCATAAACCCCGGCACAATTCTTTCCAGGGAACGCTGGGAGAGAACTAGGTAGCAGCACAAGTAGCTGCAAGTGGAATTTTCTGCTTTCAACTGCTAATTCGAATCCGAAAACAAGCGAGTGGCAGCCACGCGCTTCCTCTTGCAGCCTGGGCGACGCACACACCAGCTCGCTGCTCTGCCTTCATTCTTACGCTGTTCCTAGCAGGTCGCGCTTTCGTTTTGCTGGAGACGAACCGTCGTCTACTTCTCGCCCAGAGAGCACGGTGCCGGCAGCCGAATGCTGCAGGCTGCTGCTTCTGCCGAAACACGCCTGGGCTATGCAATGTCTCTCTAGCGCTGAAGCAGCACCACATTCTCTTTGCTTTGTAGCCAGCATCTTTACGGAAAGATTCTCGGCTACGTCTGGCACAGAGAGCACTTGTAGTTCAACGGGTTTGCCCAGAGCTTGCCCCCGACGCGTGGCAACTTGTATTTGCACCACATTCCAGTGGCAGTCCTCTTTCCTTTACAGGCTGCACGGCGCCGTCAGATCGCCGTGCTCTCTGCACCTGCCTTCTCGGTTCCACGTGCCAGCGGGCACATCCGAGCC
Source organism: Coloeus monedula (assembly GCF_965178545.1). Taxonomy (NCBI): domain Eukaryota; kingdom Metazoa; phylum Chordata; class Aves; order Passeriformes; family Corvidae; genus Coloeus; species Coloeus monedula. The sequence goes on along the minus strand of NW_028120661.1, from coordinate 33,866 downwards.
TTGCAGGGAGAGAAGACGCGGATAGTCGTCTCGCAGAAAAGAACGTGGCAGGGCGAAAAGATGTTCTTCCTTTGTTCTCCTCGTCACCCAGAGTGTGGTGCTGTACTGTGAGCCTCGGCCAGCGAAAGGCTAATCCATCCAGCGTTTCTCTCCTGATTCATTTCGCTGAGCGAGAGCAGAGGAAAATCCGTGCAGAGCACACTGTGGATGCGTGCAGTACACACGCTGAAGAGCTGCTGCACGGTTAAAGTCATCGCCGGGCTTCACTTCTGTCCAGAGCGCAGAAGGCCAAGAACGAAGCAGCTGGGCACGGGCTTCATGTACTCGGTGCACCGAATTTCAAATGTCCAGCCAAGAGCTTCTTCACAAGCCGATTCAGCTCAGAATGCTCTGACTGCTTCAGAAAGGAAGGAGCAGCCCTTGCACTCCTGGACACTAGCTGGCCACAAGCAGTTTCTTACACCTTCAGCGCTGCAGAGTCCATGCAGCTCGAGCACACCCAGAAGGACACGTCCAGAAAGAAGGCGTTCTTCAAGTACCCCCCTGCTCCAAGCTGCCTTGAAACTGAGCACAACACACTGCGGCTCGGCAGCTTCCTTCTCGCATAGACGTGCCGTCACCTTTTGCACGCTCGCAGCTCCCTTGCCCACTTGCAGCAGCTGCTAGCAAAGAAAAAGGCCCCAGAAGTAAAAGCCACTGCTGGACTGCACTTTCCCCGTTGCCTCACGTCAAGCCCCAGAAACTGTCCGCTGCACTCTCTATTTCCATTCTCCGCTGCCTCTACCACTGTCATCTCTGCATCTCGAAGCATAAACCCCGGCACAATTCTTTCCAGGGAACGCTGGGAGAGAACTAGGTAGCAGCACAAGTAGCTGCAAGTGGAATTTTCTGCTTTCAACTGCTAATTCGAATCCGAAAACAAGCGAGTGGCAGCCACGCGCTTCCTCTTGCAGCCTGGGCGACGCACACACCAGCTCGCTGCTCTGCCTTCATTCTTACGCTGTTCCTAGCAGGTCGCGCTTTCGTTTTGCTGGAGACGAACCGTCGTCTACTTCTCGCCCAGAGAGCACGGTGCCGGCAGCCGAATGCTGCAGGCTGCTGCTTCTGCCGAAACACGCCTGGGCTATGCAATGTCTCTCTAGCGCTGAAGCAGCACCACATTCTCTTTGCTTTGTAGCCAGCATCTTTACGGAAAGATTCTCGGCTACGTCTGGCACAGAGAGCACTTGTAGTTCAACGGGTTTGCCCAGAGCTTGCCCCCGACGCGTGGCAACTTGTATTTGCACCACATTCCAGTGGCAGTCCTCTTTCCTTTACAGGCTGCACGGCGCCGTCAGATCGCCGTGCTCTCTGCACCTGCCTTCTCGGTTCCACGTGCCAGCGGGCACATCCGAGCCTTGCAGGGAGAGAAGACGCGGATAGTCGTCTCGCAGAAAAGAACGTGGCAGGGCGAAAAGATGTTCTTCCTTTGTTCTCCTCGTCACCCAGAGTGTGGTGCTGTACTGTGAGCCTCGGCCAGCGAAAGGCTAATCCATCCAGCGTTTCTCTCCTGATTCATTTCGCTGAGCGAGAGCAGAGGAAAATCCGTGCAGAGCACACTGTGGATGCGTGCAGTACACACGCTGAAGAGCTGCTGCACGGTTAAAGTCATCGCCGGGCTTCACTTCTGTCCAGAGCGCAGAAGGCCAAGAACGAAGCAGCTGGGCACGGGCTTCATGTACTCGGTGCACCGAATTTCAAATGTCCAGCCAAGAGCTTCTTCACAAGCCGATTCAGCTCAGAATGCTCTGACTGCTTCAGAAAGGAAGGAGCAGCCCTTGCACTCCTGGACACTAGCTGGCCACAAGCAGTTTCTTACACCTTCAGCGCTGCAGAGTCCATGCAGCTCGAGCACACCCAGAAGGACACGTCCAGAAAGAAGGCGTTCTTCAAGTACCCCCCTGCTCCAAGCTGCCTTGAAACTGAGCACAACACACTGCGGCTCGGCAGCTTCCTTCTCGCATAGACGTGCCGTCACCTTTTGCACGCTCGCAGCTCCCTTGCCCACTTGCAGCAGCTGCTAGCAAAGAAAAAGGCCCCAGAAGTAAAAGCCACTGCTGGACTGCACTTTCCCCGTTGCCTCACGTCAAGCCCCAGAAACTGTCCGCTGCACTCTCTATTTCCATTCTCCGCTGCCTCTACCACTGTCATCTCTGCATCTCGAAGCATAAACCCCGGCACAATTCTTTCCAGGGAACGCTGGGAGAGAACTAGGTAGCAGCACAAGTAGCTGCAAGTGGAATTTTCTGCTTTCAACTGCTAATTCGAATCCGAAAACAAGCGAGTGGCAGCCACGCGCTTCCTCTTGCAGCCTGGGCGACGCACACACCAGCTCGCTGCTCTGCCTTCATTCTTACGCTGTTCCTAGCAGGTCGCGCTTTCGTTTTGCTGGAGACGAACCGTCGTCTACTTCTCGCCCAGAGAGCACGGTGCCGGCAGCCGAATGCTGCAGGCTGCTGCTTCTGCCGAAACACGCCTGGGCTATGCAATGTCTCTCTAGCGCTGAAGCAGCACCACATTCTCTTTGCTTTGTAGCCAGCATCTTTACGGAAAGATTCTCGGCTACGTCTGGCACAGAGAGCACTTGTAGTTCAACGGGTTTGCCCAGAGCTTGCCCCCGACGCGTGGCAACTTGTATTTGCACCACATTCCAGTGGCAGTCCTCTTTCCTTTACAGGCTGCACGGCGCCGTCAGATCGCCGTGCTCTCTGCACCTGCCTTCTCGGTTCCACGTGCCAGCGGGCACATCCGAGCCTTGCAGGGAGAGAAGACGCGGATAGTCGTCTCGCAGAAAAGAACGTGGCAGGGCGAAAAGATGTTCTTCCTTTGTTCTCCTCGTCACCCAGAGTGTGGTGCTGTACTGTGAGCCTCGGCCAGCGAAAGGCTAATCCATCCAGCGTTTCTCTCCTGATTCATTTCGCTGAGCGAGAGCAGAGGAAAATCCGTGCAGAGCACACTGTGGATGCGTGCAGTACACACGCTGAAGAGCTGCTGCACGGTTAAAGTCATCGCCGGGCTTCACTTCTGTCCAGAGCGCAGAAGGCCAAGAACGAAGCAGCTGGGCACGGGCTTCATGTACTCGGTGCACCGAATTTCAAATGTCCAGCCAAGAGCTTCTTCACAAGCCGATTCAGCTCAGAATGCTCTGACTGCTTCAGAAAGGAAGGAGCAGCCCTTGCACTCCTGGACACTAGCTGGCCACAAGCAGTTTCTTACACCTTCAGCGCTGCAGAGTCCATGCAGCTCGAGCACACCCAGAAGGACACGTCCAGAAAGAAGGCGTTCTTCAAGTACCCCCCTGCTCCAAGCTGCCTTGAAACTGAGCACAACACACTGCGGCTCGGCAGCTTCCTTCTCGCATAGACGTGCCGTCACCTTTTGCACGCTCGCAGCTCCCTTGCCCACTTGCAGCAGCTGCTAGCAAAGAAAAAGGCCCCAGAAGTAAAAGCCACTGCTGGACTGCACTTTCCCCGTTGCCTCACGTCAAGCCCCAGAAACTGTCCGCTGCACTCTCTATTTCCATTCTCCGCTGCCTCTACCACTGTCATCTCTGCATCTCGAAGCATAAACCCCGGCACAATTCTTTCCAGGGAACGCTGGGAGAGAACTAGGTAGCAGCACAAGTAGCTGCAAGTGGAATTTTCTGCTTTCAACTGCTAATTCGAATCCGAAAACAAGCGAGTGGCAGCCACGCGCTTCCTCTTGCAGCCTGGGCGACGCACACACCAGCTCGCTGCTCTGCCTTCATTCTTACGCTGTTCCTAGCAGGTCGCGCTTTCGTTTTGCTGGAGACGAACCGTCGTCTACTTCTCGCCCAGAGAGCACGGTGCCGGCAGCCGAATGCTGCAGGCTGCTGCTTCTGCCGAAACACGCCTGGGCTATGCAATGTCTCTCTAGCGCTGAAGCAGCACCACATTCTCTTTGCTTTGTAGCCAGCATCTTTACGGAAAGATTCTCGGCTACGTCTGGCACAGAGAGCACTTGTAGTTCAACGGGTTTGCCCAGAGCTTGCCCCCGACGCGTGGCAACTTGTATTTGCACCACATTCCAGTGGCAGTCCTCTTTCCTTTACAGGCTGCACGGCGCCGTCAGATCGCCGTGCTCTCTGCACCTGCCTTCTCGGTTCCACGTGCCAGCGGGCACATCCGAGCCTTGCAGGGAGAGAAGACGCGGATAGTCGTCTCGCAGAAAAGAACGTGGCAGGGCGAAAAGATGTTCTTCCTTTGTTCTCCTCGTCACCCAGAGTGTGGTGCTGTACTGTGAGCCTCGGCCAGCGAAAGGCTAATCCATCCAGCGTTTCTCTCCTGATTCATTTCGCTGAGCGAGAGCAGAGGAAAATCCGTGCAGAGCACACTGTGGATGCGTGCAGTACACACGCTGAAGAGCTGCTGCACGGTTAAAGTCATCGCCGGGCTTCACTTCTGTCCAGAGCGCAGAAGGCCAAGAACGAAGCAGCTGGGCACGGGCTTCATGTACTCGGTGCACCGAATTTCAAATGTCCAGCCAAGAGCTTCTTCACAAGCCGATTCAGCTCAGAATGCTCTGACTGCTTCAGAAAGGAAGGAGCAGCCCTTGCACTCCTGGACACTAGCTGGCCACAAGCAGTTTCTTACACCTTCAGCGCTGCAGAGTCCATGCAGCTCGAGCACACCCAGAAGGACACGTCCAGAAAGAAGGCGTTCTTCAAGTACCCCCCTGCTCCAAGCTGCCTTGAAACTGAGCACAACACACTGCGGCTCGGCAGCTTCCTTCTCGCATAGACGTGCCGTCACCTTTTGCACGCTCGCAGCTCCCTTGCCCACTTGCAGCAGCTGCTAGCAAAGAAAAAGGCCCCAGAAGTAAAAGCCACTGCTGGACTGCACTTTCCCCGTTGCCTCACGTCAAGCCCCAGAAACTGTCCGCTGCACTCTCTATTTCCATTCTCCGCTGCCTCTACCACTGTCATCTCTGCATCTCGAAGCATAAACCCCGGCACAATTCTTTCCAGGGAACGCTGGGAGAGAACTAGGTAGCAGCACAAGTAGCTGCAAGTGGAATTTTCTGCTTTCAACTGCTAATTCGAATCCGAAAACAAGCGAGTGGCAGCCACGCGCTTCCTCTTGCAGCCTGGGCGACGCACACACCAGCTCGCTGCTCTGCCTTCATTCTTACGCTGTTCCTAGCAGGTCGCGCTTTCGTTTTGCTGGAGACGAACCGCCGTCTACTTCTCGCCCAGAGAGCACGGTGCCGGCAGCCGAATGCTGCAGGCTGCTGCTTCTGCCGAAACACGCCTGGGCTATGCAATGTCTCTCTAGCGCTGAAGCAGCACCACATTCTCTTTGCTTTGTAGCCAGCATCTTTACGGAAAGATTCTCGGCTACGTCTGGCACAGAGAGCACTTGTAGTTCAACGGGTTTGCCCAGAGCTTGCCCCCGACGCGTGGCAACTTGTATTTGCACCACATTCCAGTGGCAGTCCTCTTTCCTTTACAGGCTGCACGGCGCCGTCAGATCGCCGTGCTCTCTGCACCTGCCTTCTCGGTTCCACGTGCCAGCGGGCACATCCGAGCCTTGCAGGGAGAGAAGACGCGGATAGTCGTCTCGCAGAAAAGAACGTGGCAGGGCGAAAAGATGTTCTTCCTTTGTTCTCCTCGTCACCCAGAGTGTGGTGCTGTACTGTGAGCCTCGGCCAGCGAAAGGCTAATCCATCCAGCGTTTCTCTCCTGATTCATTTCGCTGAGCGAGAGCAGAGGAAAATCCGTGCAGAGCACACTGTGGATGCGTGCAGTACACACGCTGAAGAGCTGCTGCACGGTTAAAGTCATCGCCGGGCTTCACTTCTGTCCAGAGCGCAGAAGGCCAAGAACGAAGCAGCTGGGCACGGGCTTCATGTACTCGGTGCACCGAATTTCAAATGTCCAGCCAAGAGCTTCTTCACAAGCCGATTCAGCTCAGAATGCTCTGACTGCTTCAGAAAGGAAGGAGCAGCCCTTGCACTCCTGGACACTAGCTGGCCACAAGCAGTTTCTTACACCTTCAGCGCTGCAGAGTCCATGCAGCTCGAGCACACCCAGAAGGACACGTCCAGAAAGAAGGCGTTCTTCAAGTACCCCCCTGCTCCAAGCTGCCTTGAAACTGAGCACAACACACTGCGGCTCGGCAGCTTCCTTCTCGCATAGACGTGCCGTCACCTTTTGCACGCTCGCAGCTCCCTTGCCCACTTGCAGCAGCTGCTAGCAAAGAAAAAGGCCCCAGAAGTAAAAGCCACTGCTGGACTGCACTTTCCCCGTTGCCTCACGTCAAGCCCCAGAAACTGTCCGCTGCACTCTCTATTTCCATTCTCCGCTGCCTCTACCACTGTCATCTCTGCATCTCGAAGCATAAACCCCGGCACAATTCTTTCCAGGGAACGCTGGGAGAGAACTAGGTAGCAGCACAAGTAGCTGCAAGTGGAATTTTCTGCTTTCAACTGCTAATTCGAATCCGAAAACAAGCGAGTGGCAGCCACGCGCTTCCTCTTGCAGCCTGGGCGACGCACACACCAGCTCGCTGCTCTGCCTTCATTCTTACGCTGTTCCTAGCAGGTCGCGCTTTCGTTTTGCTGGAGACGAACCGTCGTCTACTTCTCGCCCAGAGAGCACGGTGCCGGCAGCCGAATGCTGCAGGCTGCTGCTTCTGCCGAAACACGCCTGGGCTATGCAATGTCTCTCTAGCGCTGAAGCAGCACCACATTCTCTTTGCTTTGTAGCCAGCATCTTTACGGAAAGATTCTCGGCTACGTCTGGCACAGAGAGCACTTGTAGTTCAACGGGTTTGCCCAGAGCTTGCCCCCGACGCGTGGCAACTTGTATTTGCACCACATTCCAGTGGCAGTCCTCTTTCCTTTACAGGCTGCACGGCGCCGTCAGATCGCCGTGCTCTCTGCACCTGCCTTCTCGGTTCCACGTGCCAGCGGGCACATCCGAGCCTTGCAGGGAGAGAAGACGCGGATAGTCGTCTCGCAGAAAAGAACGTGGCAGGGCGAAAAGATGTTCTTCCTTTGTTCTCCTCGTCACCCAGAGTGTGGTGCTGTACTGTGAGCCTCGGCCAGCGAAAGGCTAATCCATCCAGCGTTTCTCTCCTGATTCATTTCGCTGAGCGAGAGCAGAGGAAAATCCGTGCAGAGCACACTGTGGATGCGTGCAGTACACACGCTGAAGAGCTGCTGCACGGTTAAAGTCATCGCCGGGCTTCACTTCTGTCCAGAGCGCAGAAGGCCAAGAACGAAGCAGCTGGGCACGGGCTTCATGTACTCGGTGCACCGAATTTCAAATGTCCAGCCAAGAGCTTCTTCACAAGCCGATTCAGCTCAGAATGCTCTGACTGCTTCAGAAAGGAAGGAGCAGCCCTTGCACTCCTGGACACTAGCTGGCCACAAGCAGTTTCTTACACCTTCAGCGCTGCAGAGTCCATGCAGCTCGAGCACACCCAGAAGGACACGTCCAGAAAGAAGGCGTTCTTCAAGTACCCCCCTGCTCCAAGCTGCCTTGAAACTGAGCACAACACACTGCGGCTCGGCAGCTTCCTTCTCGCATAGACGTGCCGTCACCTTTTGCACTCTCGCAGCTCCCTTGCCCACTTGCAGCAGCTGCTAGCAAAGAAAAAGGCCCCAGAAGTAAAAGCCACTGCTGGACTGCACTTTCCCCGTTGCCTCACGTCAAGCCCCAGAAACTGTCCGCTGCACTCTCTATTTCCATTCTCCGCTGCCTCTACCACTGTCATCTCTGCATCTCGAAGCATAAACCCCGGCACAATTCTTTCCAGGGAACGCTGGGAGAGAACTAGGTAGCAGCACAAGTAGCTGCAAGTGGAATTTTCTGCTTTCAACTGCTAATTCGAATCCGAAAACAAGCGAGTGGCAGCCACGCGCTTCCTCTTGCAGCCTGGGCGACGCACACACCAGCTCGCTGCTCTGCCTTCATTCTTACGCTGTTCCTAGCAGGTCGCGCTTTCGTTTTGCTGGAGACGAACCGTCGTCTACTTCTCGCCCAGAGAGCACGGTGCCGGCAGCCGAATGCTGCAGGCTGCTGCTTCTGCCGAAACACGCCTGGGCTATGCAATGTCTCTCTAGCGCTGAAGCAGCACCACATTCTCTTTGCTTTGTAGCCAGCATCTTTACGGAAAGATTCTCGGCTACGTCTGGCACAGAGAGCACTTGTAGTTCAACGGGTTTGCCCAGAGCTTGCCCCCGACGCGTGGCAACTTGTATTTGCACCACATTCCAGTGGCAGTCCTCTTTCCTTTACAGGCTGCACGGCGCCGTCAGATCGCCGTGCTCTCTGCACCTGCCTTCTCGGTTCCACGTGCCAGCGGGCACATCCGAGCCTTGCAGGGAGAGAAGACGCGGATAGTCGTCTCGCAGAAAAGAACGTGGCAGGGCGAAAAGATGTTCTTCCTTTGTTCTCCTCGTCACCCAGAGTGTGGTGCTGTACTGTGAGCCTCGGCCAGCGAAAGGCTAATCCATCCAGCGTTTCTCTCCTGATTCATTTCGCTGAGCGAGAGCAGAGGAAAATCCGTGCAGAGCACACTGTGGATGCGTGCAGTACACACGCTGAAGAGCTGCTGCACGGTTAAAGTCATCGCCGGGCTTCACTTCTGTCCAGAGCGCAGAAGGCCAAGAACGAAGCAGCTGGGCACGGGCTTCATGTACTCGGTGCACCGAATTTCAAATGTCCAGCCAAGAGCTTCTTCACAAGCCGATTCAGCTCAGAATGCTCTGACTGCTTCAGAAAGGAAGGAGCAGCCCTTGCACTCCTGGACACTAGCTGGCCACAAGCAGTTTCTTACACCTTCAGCGCTGCAGAGTCCATGCAGCTCGAGCACACCCAGAAGGACACGTCCAGAGAGAAGGCGTTCTTCAAGTACCCCCCTGCTCCAAGCTGCCTTGAAACTGAGCACAACACACTGCGGCTCGGCAGCTTCCTTCTCGCATAGACGTGCCGTCACCTTTTGCACTCTCGCAGCTCCCTTGCCCACTTGCAGCAGCTGCTAGCAAAGAAAAAGGCCCCAGAAGTAAAAGCCACTGCTGGACTGCACTTTCCCCGTTGCCTCACGTCACGCCCCAGAAACTGTCCGCTGCACTCTCTATTTCCATTCTCCGCTGCCTCTACCACTGTCATCTCTGCATCTCGAAGCATAAACCCCGGCACAATTCTTTCCAGGGAACGCTGGGAGAGAACTAGGTAGCAGCACAAGTAGCTGCAAGTGGAATTTTCTGCTTTCAACTGCTAATTCGAATCCGAAAACAAGCGAGTGGCAGCCACGCGCTTCCTCTTGCAGCCTGGGCGACGCACACACCAGCTCGCTGCTCTGCCTTCATTCTTACGCTGTTCCTAGCAGGTCGCGCTTTCGTTTTGCTGGAGACGAACCGCCGTCTACTTCTCGCCCAGAGAGCACGGTGCCGGCAGCCGAATGCTGCAGGCTGCTGCTTCTGCCGAAACACGCCTGGGCTATGCAATGTCTCTCTAGCGCTGAAGCAGCACCACATTCTCTTTGCTTTGTAGCCAGCATCTTTACGGAAAGATTCTCGGCTACGTCTGGCACAGAGAGCACTTGTAGTTCAACGGGTTTGCCCAGAGCTTGCCCCCGACGCGTGGCAACTTGTATTTGCACCACATTCCAGTGGCAGTCCTCTTTCCTTTACAGGCTGCACGGCGCCGTCAGATCGCCGTGCTCTCTGCACCTGCCTTCTCGGTTCCACGTGCCAGCGGGCACATCCGAGCCTTGCAGGGAGAGAAGACGCGGATAGTCGTCTCGCAGAAAAGAACGTGGCAGGGCGAAAAGATGTTCTTCCTTTGTTCTCCTCGTCACCCAGAGTGTGGTGCTGTACTGTGAGCCTCGGCCAGCGAAAGGCTAATCCATCCAGCGTTTCTCTCCTGATTCATTTCGCTGAGCGAGAGCAGAGGAAAATCCGTGCAGAGCACACTGTGGATGCGTGCAGTACACACGCTGAAGAGCTGCTGCACGGTTAAAGTCATCGCCGGGCTTCACTTCTGTCCAGAGCGCAGAAGGCCAAGAACGAAGCAGCTGGGCACGGGCTTCATGTACTCGGTGCACCGAATTTCAAATGTCCAGCCAAGAGCTTCTTCACAAGCCGATTCAGCTCAGAATGCTCTGACTGCTTCAGAAAGGAAGGAGCAGCCCTTGCACTCCTGGACACTAGCTGGCCACAAGCAGTTTCTTACACCTTCAGCGCTGCAGAGTCCATGCAGCTCGAGCACACCCAGAAGGACACGTCCAGAGAGAAGGCGTTCTTCAAGTACCCCCCTGCTCCAAGCTGCCTTGAAACTGAGCACAACACACTGCGGCTCGGCAGCTTCCTTCTCGCATAGACGTGCCGTCACCTTTTGCACTCTCGCAGCTCCCTTGCCCACTTGCAGCAGCTGCTAGCAAAGAAAAAGGCCCCAGAAGTAAAAGCCACTGCTGGACTGCACTTTCCCCGTTGCCTCACGTCACGCCCCAGAAACTGTCCGCTGCACTCTCTATTTCCATTCTCCGCTGCCTCTACCACTGTCATCTCTGCATCTCGAAGCATAAACCCCGGCACAATTCTTTCCAGGGAACGCTGGGAGAGAACTAGGTAGCAGCACAAGTAGCTGCAAGTGGAATTTTCTGCTTTCAACTGCTAATTCGAATCCGAAAACAAGCGAGTGGCAGCCACGCGCTTCCTCTTGCAGCCTGGGCGACGCACACACCAGCTCGCTGCTCTGCCTTCATTCTTACGCTGTTCCTAGCAGGTCGCGCTTTCGTTTTGCTGGAGACGAACCGTCGTCTACTTCTCGCCCAGAGAGCACGGTGCCGGCAGCCGAATGCTGCAGGCTGCTGCTTCTGCCGAAACACGCCTGGGCTATGCAATGTCTCTCTAGCGCTGAAGCAGCACCACATTCTCTTTGCTTTGTAGCCAGCATCTTTACGGAAAGATTCTCGGCTACGTCTGGCACAGAGAGCACTTGTAGTTCAACGGGTTTGCCCAGAGCTTGCCCCCGACGCGTGGCAACTTGTATTTGCACCACATTCCAGTGGCAGTCCTCTTTCCTTTACAGGCTGCACGGCGCCGTCAGATCGCCGTGCTCTCTGCACCTGCCTTCTCGGTTCCACGTGCCAGCGGGCACATCCGAGCCTTGCAGGGAGAGAAGACGCGGATAGTCGTCTCGCAGAAAAGAACGTGGCAGGGCGAAAAGATGTTCTTCCTTTGTTCTCCTCGTCACCCAGAGTGTGGTGCTGTACTGTGAGCCTCGGCCAGCGAAAGGCTAATCCATCCAGCGTTTCTCTCCTGATTCATTTCGCTGAGCGAGAGCAGAGGAAAATCCGTGCAGAGCACACTGTGGATGCGTGCAGTACACACGCTGAAGAGCTGCTGCACGGTTAAAGTCATCGCCGGGCTTCACTTCTGTCCAGAGCGCAGAAGGCCAAGAACGAAGCAGCTGGGCACGGGCTTCATGTACTCGGTGCACCGAATTTCAAATGTCCAGCCAAGAGCTTCTTCACAAGCCGATTCAGCTCAGAATGCTCTGACTGCTTCAGAAAGGAAGGAGCAGCCCTTGCACTCCTGGACACTAGCTGGCCACAAGCAGTTTCTTACACCTTCAGCGCTGCAGAGTCCATGCAGCTCGAGCACACCCAGAAGGACACGTCCAGAAAGAAGGCGTTCTTCAAGTACCCCCCTGCTCCAAGCTGCCTTGAAACTGAGCACAACACACTGCGGCTCGGCAGCTTCCTTCTCGCGTAGACGTGCCGTCACCTTTTGCACTCTCGCAGCTCCCTTGCCCACTTGCAGCAGCTGCTAGCAAAGAAAAAGGCCCCAGAAGTAAAAGCCACTGCTGGACTGCACTTTCCCCGTTGCCTCACGTCAAGCCCCAGAAACTGTCCGCTGCACTCTCTATTTCCATTCTCCGCTGCCTCTACCACTGTCATCTCTGCATCTCGAAGCATAAACCCCGGCACAATTCTTTCCAGGGAACGCTGGGAGAGAACTAGGTAGCAGCACAAGTAGCTGCAAGTGGAATTTTCTGCTTTCAACTGCTAATTCGAATCCGAAAACAAGCGAGTGGCAGCCACGCGCTTCCTCTTGCAGCCTGGGCGACGCACACACCAGCTCGCTGCTCTGCCTTCATTCTTACGCTGTTCCTAGCAGGTCGCGCTTTCGTTTTGCTGGAGACGAACCGTCGTCTACTTCTCGCCCAGAGAGCACGGTGCCGGCAGCCGAATGCTGCAGGCTGCTGCTTCTGCCGAAACACGCCTGGGCTATGCAATGTCTCTCTAGCGCTGAAGCAGCACCACATTCTCTTTGCTTTGTAGCCAGCATCTTTACGGAAAGATTCTCGGCTACGTCTGGCACAGAGAGCACTTGTAGTTCAACGGGTTTGCCCAGAGCTTGCCCCCGACGCGTGGCAACTTGTATTTGCACCACATTCCAGTGGCAGTCCTCTTTCCTTTACAGGCTGCACGGCGCCGTCAGATCGCCGTGCTCTCTGCACCTGCCTTCTCGGTTCCACGTGCCAGCGGGCACATCCGAGCCTTGCAGGGAGAGAAGACGCGGATAGTCGTCTCGCAGAAAAGAACGTGGCAGGGCGAAAAGATGTTCTTCCTTTGTTCTCCTCGTCACCCAGAGTGTGGTGCTGTACTGTGAGCCTCGGCCAGCGAAAGGCTAATCCATCCAGCGTTTCTCTCCTGATTCATTTCGCTGAGCGAGAGCAGAGGAAAATCCGTGCAGAGCACACTGTGGATGCGTGCAGTACACACGCTGAAGAGCTGCTGCACGGTTAAAGTCATCGCCGGGCTTCACTTCTGTCCAGAGCGCAGAAGGCCAAGAACGAAGCAGCTGGGCACGGGCTTCATGTACTCGGTGCACCGAATTTCAAATGTCCAGCCAAGAGCTTCTTCACAAGCCGATTCAGCTCAGAATGCTCTGACTGCTTCAGAAAGGAAGGAGCAGCCCTTGCACTCCTGGACACTAGCTGGCCACAAGCAGTTTCTTACACCTTCAGCGCTGCAGAGTCCATGCAGCTCGAGCACACCCAGAAGGACACGTCCAGAAAGAAGGCGTTCTTCAAGTACCCCCCTGCTCCAAGCTGCCTTGAAACTGAGCACAACACACTGCGGCTCGGCAGCTTCCTTCTCGCATAGACGTGCCGTCACCTTTTGCACTCTCGCAGCTCCCTTGCCCACTTGCAGCAGCTGCTAGCAAAGAAAAAGGCCCCAGAAGTAAAAGCCACTGCTGGACTGCACTTTCCCCGTTGCCTCACGTCACGCCCCAGAAACTGTCCGCTGCACTCTCTATTTCCATTCTCCGCTGCCTCTACCACTGTCATCTCTGCATCTCGAAGCATAAACCCCGGCACAATTCTTTCCAGGGAACGCTGGGAGAGAACTAGGTAGCAGCACAAGTAGCTGCAAGTGGAATTTTCTGCTTTCAACTGCTAATTCGAATCCGAAAACAAGCGAGTGGCAGCCACGCGCTTCCTCTTGCAGCCTGGGCGACGCACACACCAGCTCGCTGCTCTGCCTTCATTCTTACGCTGTTCCTAGCAGGTCGCGCTTTCGTTTTGCTGGAGACGAACCGTCGTCTACTTCTCGCCCAGAGAGCACGGTGCCGGCAGCCGAATGCTGCAGGCTGCTGCTTCTGCCGAAACACGCCTGGGCTATGCAATGTCTCTCTAGCGCTGAAGCAGCACCACATTCTCTTTGCTTTGTAGCCAGCATCTTTACGGAAAGATTCTCGGCTACGTCTGGCACAGAGAGCACTTGTAGTTCAACGGGTTTGCCCAGAGCTTGCCCCCGACGCGTGGCAACTTGTATTTGCACCACATTCCAGTGGCAGTCCTCTTTCCTTTACAGGCTGCACGGCGCCGTCAGATCGCCGTGCTCTCTGCACCTGCCTTCTCGGTTCCACGTGCCAGCGGGCACATCCGAGCCTTGCAGGGAGAGAAGACGCGGATAGTCGTCTCGCAGAAAAGAACGTGGCAGGGCGAAAAGATGTTCTTCCTTTGTTCTCCTCGTCACCCAGAGTGTGGTGCTGTACTGTGAGCCTCGGCCAGCGAAAGGCTAATCCATCCAGCGTTTCTCTCCTGATTCATTTCGCTGAGCGAGAGCAGAGGAAAATCCGTGCAGAGCACACTGTGGATGCGTGCAGTACACACGCTGAAGAGCTGCTGCACGGTTAAAGTCATCGCCGGGCTTCACTTCTGTCCAGAGCGCAGAAGGCCAAGAACGAAGCAGCTGGGCACGGGCTTCATGTACTCGGTGCACCGAATTTCAAATGTCCAGCCAAGAGCTTCTTCACAAGCCGATTCAGCTCAGAATGCTCTGACTGCTTCAGAAAGGAAGGAGCAGCCCTTGCACTCCTGGACACTAGCTGGCCACAAGCAGTTTCTTACACCTTCAGCGCTGCAGAGTCCATGCAGCTCGAGCACACCCAGAAGGACACGTCCAGAAAGAAGGCGTTCTTCAAGTACCCCCCTGCTCCAAGCTGCCTTGAAACTGAGCACAACACACTGCGGCTCGGCAGCTTCCTTCTCGCATAGACGTGCCGTCACCTTTTGCACGCTCGCAGCTCCCTTGCCCACTTGCAGCAGCTGCTAGCAAAGAAAAAGGCCCCAGAAGTAAAAGCCACTGCTGGACTGCACTTTCCCCGTTGCCTCACGTCAAGCCCCAGAAACTGTCCGCTGCACTCTCTATTTCCATTCTCCGCTGCCTCTACCACTGTCATCTCTGCATCTCGAAGCATAAACCCCGGCACAATTCTTTCCAGGGAACGCTGGGAGAGAACTAGGTAGCAGCACAAGTAGCTGCAAGTGGAATTTTCTGCTTTCAACTGCTAATTCGAATCCGAAAACAAGCGAGTGGCAGCCACGCGCTTCCTCTTGCAGCCTGGGCGACGCACACACCAGCTCGCTGCTCTGCCTTCATTCTTACGCTGTTCCTAGCAGGTCGCGCTTTCGTTTTGCTGGAGACGAACCGTCGTCTACTTCTCGCCCAGAGAGCACGGTGCCGGCAGCCGAATGCTGCAGGCTGCTGCTTCTGCCGAAACACGCCTGGGCTATGCAATGTCTCTCTAGCGCTGAAGCAGCACCACATTCTCTTTGCTTTGTAGCCAGCATCTTTACGGAAAGATTCTCGGCTACGTCTGGCACAGAGAGCACTTGTAGTTCAACGGGTTTGCCCAGAGCTTGCCCCCGACGCGTGGCAACTTGTATTTGCACCACATTCCAGTGGCAGTCCTCTTTCCTTTACAGGCTGCACGGCGCCGTCAGATCGCCGTGCTCTCTGCACCTGCCTTCTCGGTTCCACGTGCCAGCGGGCACATCCGAGCCTTGCAGGGAGAGAAGACGCGGATAGTCGTCTCGCAGAAAAGAACGTGGCAGGGCGAAAAGATGTTCTTCCTTTGTTCTCCTCGTCACCCAGAGTGTGGTGCTGTACTGTGAGCCTCGGCCAGCGAAAGGCTAATCCATCCAGCGTTTCTCTCCTGATTCATTTCGCTGAGCGAGAGCAGAGGAAAATCCGTGCAGAGCACACTGTGGATGCGTGCAGTACACACGCTGAAGAGCTGCTGCACGGTTAAAGTCATCGCCGGGCTTCACTTCTGTCCAGAGCGCAGAAGGCCAAGAACGAAGCAGCTGGGCACGGGCTTCATGTACTCGGTGCACCGAATTTCAAATGTCCAGCCAAGAGCTTCTTCACAAGCCGATTCAGCTCAGAATGCTCTGACTGCTTCAGAAAGGAAGGAGCAGCCCTTGCACTCCTGGACACTAGCTGGCCACAAGCAGTTTCTTACACCTTCAGCGCTGCAGAGTCCATGCAGCTCGAGCACACCCAGAAGGACACGTCCAGAAAGAAGGCGTTCTTCAAGTACCCCCCTGCTCCAAGCTGCCTTGAAACTGAGCACAACACACTGCGGCTCGGCAGCTTCCTTCTCGCATAGACGTGCCGTCACCTTTTGCACGCTCGCAGCTCCCTTGCCCACTTGCAGCAGCTGCTAGCAAAGAAAAAGGCCCCAGAAGTAAAAGCCACTGCTGGACTGCACTTTCCCCGTTGCCTCACGTCAAGCCCCAGAAACTGTCCGCTGCACTCTCTATTTCCATTCTCCGCTGCCTCTACCACTGTCATCTCTGCATCTCGAAGCATAAACCCCGGCACAATTCTTTCCAGGGAACGCTGGGAGAGAACTAGGTAGCAGCACAAGTAGCTGCAAGTGGAATTTTCTGCTTTCAACTGCTAATTCGAATCCGAAAACAAGCGAGTGGCAGCCACGCGCTTCCTCTTGCAGCCTGGGCGACGCACACACCAGCTCGCTGCTCTGCCTTCATTCTTACGCTGTTCCTAGCAGGTCGCGCTTTCGTTTTGCTGGAGACGAACCGTCGTCTACTTCTCGCCCAGAGAGCACGGTGCCGGCAGCCGAATGCTGCAGGCTGCTGCTTCTGCCGAAACACGCCTGGGCTATGCAATGTCTCTCTAGCGCTGAAGCAGCACCACATTCTCTTTGCTTTGTAGCCAGCATCTTTACGGAAAGATTCTCGGCTACGTCTGGCACAGAGAGCACTTGTAGTTCAACGGGTTTGCCCAGAGCTTGCCCCCGACGCGTGGCAACTTGTATTTGCACCACATTCCAGTGGCAGTCCTCTTTCCTTTACAGGCTGCACGGCGCCGTCAGATCGCCGTGCTCTCTGCACCTGCCTTCTCGGTTCCACGTGCCAGCGGGCACATCCGAGCCTTGCAGGGAGAGAAGACGCGGATAGTCGTCTCGCAGAAAAGAACGTGGCAGGGCGAAAAGATGTTCTTCCTTTGTTCTCCTCGTCACCCAGAGTGTGGTGCTGTACTGTGAGCCTCGGCCAGCGAAAGGCTAATCCATCCAGCGTTTCTCTCCTGATTCATTTCGCTGAGCGAGAGCAGAGGAAAATCCGTGCAGAGCACACTGTGGATGCGTGCAGTACACACGCTGAAGAGCTGCTGCACGGTTAAAGTCATCGCCGGGCTTCACTTCTGTCCAGAGCGCAGAAGGCCAAGAACGAAGCAGCTGGGCACGGGCTTCATGTACTCGGTGCACCGAATTTCAAATGTCCAGCCAAGAGCTTCTTCACAAGCCGATTCAGCTCAGAATGCTCTGACTGCTTCAGAAAGGAAGGAGCAGCCCTTGCACTCCTGGACACTAGCTGGCCACAAGCAGTTTCTTACACCTTCAGCGCTGCAGAGTCCATGCAGCTCGAGCACACCCAGAAGGACACGTCCAGAAAGAAGGCGTTCTTCAAGTACCCCCCTGCTCCAAGCTGCCTTGAAACTGAGCACAACACACTGCGGCTCGGCAGCTTCCTTCTCGCGTAGACGTGCCGTCACCTTTTGCACGCTCGCAGCTCCCTTGCCCACTTGCAGCAGCTGCTAGCAAAGAAAAAGGCCCCAGAAGTAAAAGCCACTGCTGGACTGCACTTTCCCCGTTGCCTCACGTCAAGCCCCAGAAACTGTCCGCTGCACTCTCTATTTCCATTCTCCGCTGCCTCTACCACTGTCATCTCTGCATCTCGAAGCATAAACCCCGGCACAATTCTTTCCAGGGAACGCTGGGAGAGAACTAGGTAGCAGCACAAGTAGCTGCAAGTGGAATTTTCTGCTTTCAACTGCTAATTCGAATCCGAAAACAAGCGAGTGGCAGCCACGCGCTTCCTCTTGCAGCCTGGGCGACGCACACACCAGCTCGCTGCTCTGCCTTCATTCTTACGCTGTTCCTAGCAGGTCGCGCTTTCGTTTTGCTGGAGACGAACCGTCGTCTACTTCTCGCCCAGAGAGCACGGTGCCGGCAGCCGAATGCTGCAGGCTGCTGCTTCTGCCGAAACACGCCTGGGCTATGCAATGTCTCTCTAGCGCTGAAGCAGCACCACATTCTCTTTGCTTTGTAGCCAGCATCTTTACGGAAAGATTCTCGGCTACGTCTGGCACAGAGAGCACTTGTAGTTCAACGGGTTTGCCCAGAGCTTGCCCCCGACGCGTGGCAACTTGTATTTGCACCACATTCCAGTGGCAGTCCTCTTTCCTTTACAGGCTGCACGGCGCCGTCAGATCGCCGTGCTCTCTGCACCTGCCTTCTCGGTTCCACGTGCCAGCGGGCACATCCGAGCCTTGCAGGGAGAGAAGACGCGGATAGTCGTCTCGCAGAAAAGAACGTGGCAGGGCGAAAAGATGTTCTTCCTTTGTTCTCCTCGTCACCCAGAGTGTGGTGCTGTACTGTGAGCCTCGGCCAGCGAAAGGCTAATCCATCCAGCGTTTCTCTCCTGATTCATTTCGCTGAGCGAGAGCAGAGGAAAATCCGTGCAGAGCACACTGTGGATGCGTGCAGTACACACGCTGAAGAGCTGCTGCACGGTTAAAGTCATCGCCGGGCTTCACTTCTGTCCAGAGCGCAGAAGGCCAAGAACGAAGCAGCTGGGCACGGGCTTCATGTACTCGGTGCACCGAATTTCAAATGTCCAGCCAAGAGCTTCTTCACAAGCCGATTCAGCTCAGAATGCTCTGACTGCTTCAGAAAGGAAGGAGCAGCCCTTGCACTCCTGGACACTAGCTGGCCACAAGCAGTTTCTTACACCTTCAGCGCTGCAGAGTCCATGCAGCTCGAGCACACCCAGAAGGACACGTCCAGAAAGAAGGCGTTCTTCAAGTACCCCCCTGCTCCAAGCTGCCTTGAAACTGAGCACAACACACTGCGGCTCGGCAGCTTCCTTCTCGCATAGACGTGCCGTCACCTTTTGCACGCTCGCAGCTCCCTTGCCCACTTGCAGCAGCTGCTAGCAAAGAAAAAGGCCCCAGAAGTAAAAGCCACTGCTGGACTGCACTTTCCCCGTTGCCTCACGTCAAGCCCCAGAAACTGTCCGCTGCACTCTCTATTTCCATTCTCCGCTGCCTCTACCACTGTCATCTCTGCATCTCGAAGCATAAACCCCGGCACAATTCTTTCCAGGGAACGCTGGGAGAGAACTAGGTAGCAGCACAAGTAGCTGCAAGTGGAATTTTCTGCTTTCAACTGCTAATTCGAATCCGAAAACAAGCGAGTGGCAGCCACGCGCTTCCTCTTGCAGCCTGGGCGACGCACACACCAGCTCGCTGCTCTGCCTTCATTCTTACGCTGTTCCTAGCAGGTCGCGCTTTCGTTTTGCTGGAGACGAACCGCCGTCTACTTCTCGCCCAGAGAGCACGGTGCCGGCAGCCGAATGCTGCAGGCTGCTGCTTCTGCCGAAACACGCCTGGGCTATGCAATGTCTCTCTAGCGCTGAAGCAGCACCACATTCTCTTTGCTTTGTAGCCAGCATCTTTACGGAAAGATTCTCGGCTACGTCTGGCACAGAGAGCACTTGTAGTTCAACGGGTTTGCCCAGAGCTTGCCCCCGACGCGTGGCAACTTGTATTTGCACCACATTCCAGTGGCAGTCCTCTTTCCTTTACAGGCTGCACGGCGCCGTCAGATCGCCGTGCTCTCTGCACCTGCCTTCTCGGTTCCACGTGCCAGCGGGCACATCCGAGCCTTGCAGGGAGAGAAGACGCGGATAGTCGTCTCGCAGAAAAGAACGTGGCAGGGCGAAAAGATGTTCTTCCTTTGTTCTCCTCGTCACCCAGAGTGTGGTGCTGTACTGTGAGCCTCGGCCAGCGAAAGGCTAATCCATCCAGCGTTTCTCTCCTGATTCATTTCGCTGAGCGAGAGCAGAGGAAAATCCGTGCAGAGCACACTGTGGATGCGTGCAGTACACACGCTGAAGAGCTGCTGCACGGTTAAAGTCATCGCCGGGCTTCACTTCTGTCCAGAGCGCAGAAGGCCAAGAACGAAGCAGCTGGGCACGGGCTTCATGTACTCGGTGCACCGAATTTCAAATGTCCAGCCAAGAGCTTCTTCACAAGCCGATTCAGCTCAGAATGCTCTGACTGCTTCAGAAAGGAAGGAGCAGCCCTTGCACTCCTGGACACTAGCTGGCCACAAGCAGTTTCTTACACCTTCAGCGCTGCAGAGTCCATGCAGCTCGAGCACACCCAGAAGGACACGTCCAGAAAGAAGGCGTTCTTCAAGTACCCCCCTGCTCCAAGCTGCCTTGAAACTGAGCACAACACACTGCGGCTCGGCAGCTTCCTTCTCGCATAGACGTGCCGTCACCTTTTGCACGCTCGCAGCTCCCTTGCCCACTTGCAGCAGCTGCTAGCAAAGAAAAAGGCCCCAGAAGTAAAAGCCACTGCTGGACTGCACTTTCCCCGTTGCCTCACGTCAAGCCCCAGAAACTGTCCGCTGCACTCTCTATTTCCATTCTCCGCTGCCTCTACCACTGTCATCTCTGCATCTCGAAGCATAAACCCCGGCACAATTCTTTCCAGGGAACGCTGGGAGAGAACTAGGTAGCAGCACAAGTAGCTGCAAGTGGAATTTTCTGCTTTCAACTGCTAATTCGAATCCGAAAACAAGCGAGTGGCAGCCACGCGCTTCCTCTTGCAGCCTGGGCGACGCACACACCAGCTCGCTGCTCTGCCTTCATTCTTACGCTGTTCCTAGCAGGTCGCGCTTTCGTTTTGCTGGAGACGAACCGTCGTCTACTTCTCGCCCAGAGAGCACGGTGCCGGCAGCCGAATGCTGCAGGCTGCTGCTTCTGCCGAAACACGCCTGGGCTATGCAATGTCTCTCTAGCGCTGAAGCAGCACCACATTCTCTTTGCTTTGTAGCCAGCATCTTTACGGAAAGATTCTCGGCTACGTCTGGCACAGAGAGCACTTGTAGTTCAACGGGTTTGCCCAGAGCTTGCCCCCGACGCGTGGCAACTTGTATTTGCACCACATTCCAGTGGCAGTCCTCTTTCCTTTACAGGCTGCACGGCGCCGTCAGATCGCCGTGCTCTCTGCACCTGCCTTCTCGGTTCCACGTGCCAGCGGGCACATCCGAGCCTTGCAGGGAGAGAAGACGCGGATAGTCGTCTCGCAGAAAAGAACGTGGCAGGGCGAAAAGATGTTCTTCCTTTGTTCTCCTCGTCACCCAGAGTGTGGTGCTGTACTGTGAGCCTCGGCCAGCGAAAGGCTAATCCATCCAGCGTTTCTCTCCTGATTCATTTCGCTGAGCGAGAGCAGAGGAAAATCCGTGCAGAGCACACTGTGGATGCGTGCAGTACACACGCTGAAGAGCTGCTGCACGGTTAAAGTCATCGCCGGGCTTCACTTCTGTCCAGAGCGCAGAAGGCCAAGAACGAAGCAGCTGGGCACGGGCTTCATGTACTCGGTGCACCGAATTTCAAATGTCCAGCCAAGAGCTTCTTCACAAGCCGATTCAGCTCAGAATGCTCTGACTGCTTCAGAAAGGAAGGAGCAGCCCTTGCACTCCTGGACACTAGCTGGCCACAAGCAGTTTCTTACACCTTCAGCGCTGCAGAGTCCATGCAGCTCGAGCACACCCAGAAGGACACGTCCAGAAAGAAGGCGTTCTTCAAGTACCCCCCTGCTCCAAGCTGCCTTGAAACTGAGCACAACACACTGCGGCTCGGCAGCTTCCTTCTCGCATAGACGTGCCGTCACCTTTTGCACTCTCGCAGCTCCCTTGCCCACTTGCAGCAGCTGCTAGCAAAGAAAAAGGCCCCAGAAGTAAAAGCCACTGCTGGACTGCACTTTCCCCGTTGCCTCACGTCAAGCCCCAGAAACTGTCCGCTGCACTCTCTATTTCCATTCTCCGCTGCCTCTACCACTGTCATCTCTGCATCTCGAAGCATAAACCCCGGCACAATTCTTTCCAGGGAACGCTGGGAGAGAACTAGGTAGCAGCACAAGTAGCTGCAAGTGGAATTTTCTGCTTTCAACTGCTAATTCGAATCCGAAAACAAGCGAGTGGCAGCCACGCGCTTCCTCTTGCAGCCTGGGCGACGCACACACCAGCTCGCTGCTCTGCCTTCATTCTTACGCTGTTCCTAGCAGGTCGCGCTTTCGTTTTGCTGGAGACGAACCGTCGTCTACTTCTCGCCCAGAGAGCACGGTGCCGGCAGCCGAATGCTGCAGGCTGCTGCTTCTGCCGAAACACGCCTGGGCTATGCAATGTCTCTCTAGCGCTGAAGCAGCACCACATTCTCTTTGCTTTGTAGCCAGCATCTTTACGGAAAGATTCTCGGCTACGTCTGGCACAGAGAGCACTTGTAGTTCAACGGGTTTGCCCAGAGCTTGCCCCCGACGCGTGGCAACTTGTATTTGCACCACATTCCAGTGGCAGTCCTCTTTCCTTTACAGGCTGCACGGCGCCGTCAGATCGCCGTGCTCTCTGCACCTGCCTTCTCGGTTCCACGTGCCAGCGGGCACATCCGAGCCTTGCAGGGAGAGAAGACGCGGATAGTCGTCTCGCAGAAAAGAACGTGGCAGGGCGAAAAGATGTTCTTCCTTTGTTCTCCTCGTCACCCAGAGTGTGGTGCTGTACTGTGAGCCTCGGCCAGCGAAAGGCTAATCCATCCAGCGTTTCTCTCCTGATTCATTTCGCTGAGCGAGAGCAGAGGAAAATCCGTGCAGAGCACACTGTGGATGCGTGCAGTACACACGCTGAAGAGCTGCTGCACGGTTAAAGTCATCGCCGGGCTTCACTTCTGTCCAGAGCGCAGAAGGCCAAGAACGAAGCAGCTGGGCACGGGCTTCATGTACTCGGTGCACCGAATTTCAAATGTCCAGCCAAGAGCTTCTTCACAAGCCGATTCAGCTCAGAATGCTCTGACTGCTTCAGAAAGGAAGGAGCAGCCCTTGCACTCCTGGACACTAGCTGGCCACAAGCAGTTTCTTACACCTTCAGCGCTGCAGAGTCCATGCAGCTCGAGCACACCCAGAAGGACACGTCCAGAAAGAAG
This sequence comes from Coloeus monedula, assembly GCF_965178545.1. Lineage (NCBI taxonomy): Eukaryota > Metazoa > Chordata > Aves > Passeriformes > Corvidae > Coloeus > Coloeus monedula. The sequence continues at coordinate 10,990 of NW_028120661.1, read as the reverse complement.
GCGTTCTTCAAGTACCCCCCTGCTCCAAGCTGCCTTGAAACTGAGCACAACACACTGCGGCTCGGCAGCTTCCTTCTCGCGTAGACGTGCCGTCACCTTTTGCACGCTCGCAGCTCCCTTGCCCACTTGCAGCAGCTGCTAGCAAAGAAAAAGGCCCCAGAAGTAAAAGCCACTGCTGGACTGCACTTTCCCCGTTGCCTCACGTCAAGCCCCAGAAACTGTCCGCTGCACTCTCTATTTCCATTCTCCGCTGCCTCTACCACTGTCATCTCTGCATCTCGAAGCATAAACCCCGGCACAATTCTTTCCAGGGAACGCTGGGAGAGAACTAGGTAGCAGCACAAGTAGCTGCAAGTGGAATTTTCTGCTTTCAACTGCTAATTCGAATCCGAAAACAAGCGAGTGGCAGCCACGCGCTTCCTCTTGCAGCCTGGGCGACGCACACACCAGCTCGCTGCTCTGCCTTCATTCTTACGCTGTTCCTAGCAGGTCGCGCTTTCGTTTTGCTGGAGACGAACCGCCGTCTACTTCTCGCCCAGAGAGCACGGTGCCGGCAGCCGAATGCTGCAGGCTGCTGCTTCTGCCGAAACACGCCTGGGCTATGCAATGTCTCTCTAGCGCTGAAGCAGCACCACATTCTCTTTGCTTTGTAGCCAGCATCTTTACGGAAAGATTCTCGGCTACGTCTGGCACAGAGAGCACTTGTAGTTCAACGGGTTTGCCCAGAGCTTGCCCCCGACGCGTGGCAACTTGTATTTGCACCACATTCCAGTGGCAGTCCTCTTTCCTTTACAGGCTGCACGGCGCCGTCAGATCGCCGTGCTCTCTGCACCTGCCTTCTCGGTTCCACGTGCCAGCGGGCACATCCGAGCCTTGCAGGGAGAGAAGACGCGGATAGTCGTCTCGCAGAAAAGAACGTGGCAGGGCGAAAAGATGTTCTTCCTTTGTTCTCCTCGTCACCCAGAGTGTGGTGCTGTACTGTGAGCCTCGGCCAGCGAAAGGCTAATCCATCCAGCGTTTCTCTCCTGATTCATTTCGCTGAGCGAGAGCAGAGGAAAATCCGTGCAGAGCACACTGTGGATGCGTGCAGTACACACGCTGAAGAGCTGCTGCACGGTTAAAGTCATCGCCGGGCTTCACTTCTGTCCAGAGCGCAGAAGGCCAAGAACGAAGCAGCTGGGCACGGGCTTCATGTACTCGGTGCACCGAATTTCAAATGTCCAGCCAAGAGCTTCTTCACAAGCCGATTCAGCTCAGAATGCTCTGACTGCTTCAGAAAGGAAGGAGCAGCCCTTGCACTCCTGGACACTAGCTGGCCACAAGCAGTTTCTTACACCTTCAGCGCTGCAGAGTCCATGCAGCTCGAGCACACCCAGAAGGACACGTCCAGAAAGAAGGCGTTCTTCAAGTACCCCCCTGCTCCAAGCTGCCTTGAAACTGAGCACAACACACTGCGGCTCGGCAGCTTCCTTCTCGCGTAGACGTGCCGTCACCTTTTGCACGCTCGCAGCTCCCTTGCCCACTTGCAGCAGCTGCTAGCAAAGAAAAAGGCCCCAGAAGTAAAAGCCACTGCTGGACTGCACTTTCCCCGTTGCCTCACGTCAAGCCCCAGAAACTGTCCGCTGCACTCTCTATTTCCATTCTCCGCTGCCTCTACCACTGTCATCTCTGCATCTCGAAGCATAAACCCCGGCACAATTCTTTCCAGGGAACGCTGGGAGAGAACTAGGTAGCAGCACAAGTAGCTGCAAGTGGAATTTTCTGCTTTCAACTGCTAATTCGAATCCGAAAACAAGCGAGTGGCAGCCACGCGCTTCCTCTTGCAGCCTGGGCCACGCACACACCAGCTCGCTGCTCTGCCTTCATTCTTACGCTGTTCCTAGCAGGTCGCGCTTTCGTTTTGCTGGAGACGAACCGCCGTCTACTTCTCGCCCAGAGAGCACGGTGCCGGCAGCCGAATGCTGCAGGCTGCTGCTTCTGCCGAAACACGCCTGGGCTATGCAATGTCTCTCTAGCGCTGAAGCAGCACCACATTCTCTTTGCTTTGTAGCCAGCATCTTTACGGAAAGATTCTCGGCTACGTCTGGCACAGAGAGCACTTGTAGTTCAACGGGTTTGCCCAGAGCTTGCCCCCGACGCGTGGCAACTTGTATTTGCACCACATTCCAGTGGCAGTCCTCTTTCCTTTACAGGCTGCACGGCGCCGTCAGATCGCCGTGCTCTCTGCACCTGCCTTCTCGGTTCCACGTGCCAGCGGGCACATCCGAGCCTTGCAGGGAGAGAAGACGCGGATAGTCGTCTCGCAGAAAAGAACGTGGCAGGGCGAAAAGATGTTCTTCCTTTGTTCTCCTCGTCACCCAGAGTGTGGTGCTGTACTGTGAGCCTCGGCCAGCGAAAGGCTAATCCATCCAGCGTTTCTCTCCTGATTCATTTCGCTGAGCGAGAGCAGAGGAAAATCCGTGCAGAGCACACTGTGGATGCGTGCAGTACACACGCTGAAGAGCTGCTGCACGGTTAAAGTCATCGCCGGGCTTCACTTCTGTCCAGAGCGCAGAAGGCCAAGAACGAAGCAGCTGGGCACGGGCTTCATGTACTCGGTGCACCGAATTTCAAATGTCCAGCCAAGAGCTTCTTCACAAGCCGATTCAGCTCAGAATGCTCTGACTGCTTCAGAAAGGAAGGAGCAGCCCTTGCACTCCTGGACACTAGCTGGCCACAAGCAGTTTCTTACACCTTCAGCGCTGCAGAGTCCATGCAGCTCGAGCACACCCAGAAGGACACGTCCAGAAAGAAGGCGTTCTTCAAGTACCCCCCTGCTCCAAGCTGCCTTGAAACTGAGCACAACACACTGCGGCTCGGCAGCTTCCTTCTCGCGTAGACGTGCCGTCACCTTTTGCACGCTCGCAGCTCCCTTGCCCACTTGCAGCAGCTGCTAGCAAAGAAAAAGGCCCCAGAAGTAAAAGCCACTGCTGGACTGCACTTTCCCCGTTGCCTCACGTCAAGCCCCAGAAACTGTCCGCTGCACTCTCTATTTCCATTCTCCGCTGCCTCTACCACTGTCATCTCTGCATCTCGAAGCATAAACCCCGGCACAATTCTTTCCAGGGAACGCTGGGAGAGAACTAGGTAGCAGCACAAGTAGCTGCAAGTGGAATTTTCTGCTTTCAACTGCTAATTCGAATCCGAAAACAAGCGAGTGGCAGCCACGCGCTTCCTCTTGCAGCCTGGGCGACGCACACACCAGCTCGCTGCTCTGCCTTCATTCTTACGCTGTTCCTAGCAGGTCGCGCTTTCGTTTTGCTGGAGACGAACCGCCGTCTACTTCTCGCCCAGAGAGCACGGTGCCGGCAGCCGAATGCTGCAGGCTGCTGCTTCTGCCGAAACACGCCTGGGCTATGCAATGTCTCTCTAGCGCTGAAGCAGCACCACATTCTCTTTGCTTTGTAGCCAGCATCTTTACGGAAAGATTCTCGGCTACGTCTGGCACAGAGAGCACTTGTAGTTCAACGGGTTTGCCCAGAGCTTGCCCCCGACGCGTGGCAACTTGTATTTGCACCACATTCCAGTGGCAGTCCTCTTTCCTTTACAGGCTGCACGGCGCCGTCAGATCGCCGTGCTCTCTGCACCTGCCTTCTCGGTTCCACGTGCCAGCGGGCACATCCGAGCCTTGCAGGGAGAGAAGACGCGGATAGTCGTCTCGCAGAAAAGAACGTGGCAGGGCGAAAAGATGTTCTTCCTTTGTTCTCCTCGTCACCCAGAGTGTGGTGCTGTACTGTGAGCCTCGGCCAGCGAAAGGCTAATCCATCCAGCGTTTCTCTCCTGATTCATTTCGCTGAGCGAGAGCAGAGGAAAATCCGTGCAGAGCACACTGTGGATGCGTGCAGTACACACGCTGAAGAGCTGCTGCACGGTTAAAGTCATCGCCGGGCTTCACTTCTGTCCAGAGCGCAGAAGGCCAAGAACGAAGCAGCTGGGCACGGGCTTCATGTACTCGGTGCACCGAATTTCAAATGTCCAGCCAAGAGCTTCTTCACAAGCCGATTCAGCTCAGAATGCTCTGACTGCTTCAGAAAGGAAGGAGCAGCCCTTGCACTCCTGGACACTAGCTGGCCACAAGCAGTTTCTTACACCTTCAGCGCTGCAGAGTCCATGCAGCTCGAGCACACCCAGAAGGACACGTCCAGAAAGAAGGCGTTCTTCAAGTACCCCCCTGCTCCAAGCTGCCTTGAAACTGAGCACAACACACTGCGGCTCGGCAGCTTCCTTCTCGCGTAGACGTGCCGTCACCTTTTGCACGCTCGCAGCTCCCTTGCCCACTTGCAGCAGCTGCTAGCAAAGAAAAAGGCCCCAGAAGTAAAAGCCACTGCTGGACTGCACTTTCCCCGTTGCCTCACGTCAAGCCCCAGAAACTGTCCGCTGCACTCTCTATTTCCATTCTCCGCTGCCTCTACCACTGTCATCTCTGCATCTCGAAGCATAAACCCCGGCACAATTCTTTCCAGGGAACGCTGGGAGAGAACTAGGTAGCAGCACAAGTAGCTGCAAGTGGAATTTTCTGCTTTCAACTGCTAATTCGAATCCGAAAACAAGCGAGTGGCAGCCACGCGCTTCCTCTTGCAGCCTGGGCGACGCACACACCAGCTCGCTGCTCTGCCTTCATTCTTACGCTGTTCCTAGCAGGTCGCGCTTTCGTTTTGCTGGAGACGAACCGCCGTCTACTTCTCGCCCAGAGAGCACGGTGCCGGCAGCCGAATGCTGCAGGCTGCTGCTTCTGCCGAAACACGCCTGGGCTATGCAATGTCTCTCTAGCGCTGAAGCAGCACCACATTCTCTTTGCTTTGTAGCCAGCATCTTTACGGAAAGATTCTCGGCTACGTCTGGCACAGAGAGCACTTGTAGTTCAACGGGTTTGCCCAGAGCTTGCCCCCGACGCGTGGCAACTTGTATTTGCACCACATTCCAGTGGCAGTCCTCTTTCCTTTACAGGCTGCACGGCGCCGTCAGATCGCCGTGCTCTCTGCACCTGCCTTCTCGGTTCCACGTGCCAGCGGGCACATCCGAGCCTTGCAGGGAGAGAAGACGCGGATAGTCGTCTCGCAGAAAAGAACGTGGCAGGGCGAAAAGATGTTCTTCCTTTGTTCTCCTCGTCACCCAGAGTGTGGTGCTGTACTGTGAGCCTCGGCCAGCGAAAGGCTAATCCATCCAGCGTTTCTCTCCTGATTCATTTCGCTGAGCGAGAGCAGAGGAAAATCCGTGCAGAGCACACTGTGGATGCGTGCAGTACACACGCTGAAGAGCTGCTGCACGGTTAAAGTCATCGCCGGGCTTCACTTCTGTCCAGAGCGCAGAAGGCCAAGAACGAAGCAGCTGGGCACGGGCTTCATGTACTCGGTGCACCGAATTTCAAATGTCCAGCCAAGAGCTTCTTCACAAGCCGATTCAGCTCAGAATGCTCTGACTGCTTCAGAAAGGAAGGAGCAGCCCTTGCACTCCTGGACACTAGCTGGCCACAAGCAGTTTCTTACACCTTCAGCGCTGCAGAGTCCATGCAGCTCGAGCACACCCAGAAGGACACGTCCAGAAAGAAGGCGTTCTTCAAGTACCCCCCTGCTCCAAGCTGCCTTGAAACTGAGCACAACACACTGCGGCTCGGCAGCTTCCTTCTCGCGTAGACGTGCCGTCACCTTTTGCACGCTCGCAGCTCCCTTGCCCACTTGCAGCAGCTGCTAGCAAAGAAAAAGGCCCCAGAAGTAAAAGCCACTGCTGGACTGCACTTTCCCCGTTGCCTCACGTCAAGCCCCAGAAACTGTCCGCTGCACTCTCTATTTCCATTCTCCGCTGCCTCTACCACTGTCATCTCTGCATCTCGAAGCATAAACCCCGGCACAATTCTTTCCAGGGAACGCTGGGAGAGAACTAGGTAGCAGCACAAGTAGCTGCAAGTGGAATTTTCTGCTTTCAACTGCTAATTCGAATCCGAAAACAAGCGAGTGGCAGCCACGCGCTTCCTCTTGCAGCCTGGGCGACGCACACACCAGCTCGCTGCTCTGCCTTCATTCTTACGCTGTTCCTAGCAGGTCGCGCTTTCGTTTTGCTGGAGACGAACCGCCGTCTACTTCTCGCCCAGAGAGCACGGTGCCGGCAGCCGAATGCTGCAGGCTGCTGCTTCTGCCGAAACACGCCTGGGCTATGCAATGTCTCTCTAGCGCTGAAGCAGCACCACATTCTCTTTGCTTTGTAGCCAGCATCTTTACGGAAAGATTCTCGGCTACGTCTGGCACAGAGAGCACTTGTAGTTCAACGGGTTTGCCCAGAGCTTGCCCCCGACGCGTGGCAACTTGTATTTGCACCACATTCCAGTGGCAGTCCTCTTTCCTTTACAGGCTGCACGGCGCCGTCAGATCGCCGTGCTCTCTGCACCTGCCTTCTCGGTTCCACGTGCCAGCGGGCACATCCGAGCCTTGCAGGGAGAGAAGACGCGGATAGTCGTCTCGCAGAAAAGAACGTGGCAGGGCGAAAAGATGTTCTTCCTTTGTTCTCCTCGTCACCCAGAGTGTGGTGCTGTACTGTGAGCCTCGGCCAGCGAAAGGCTAATCCATCCAGCGTTTCTCTCCTGATTCATTTCGCTGAGCGAGAGCAGAGGAAAATCCGTGCAGAGCACACTGTGGATGCGTGCAGTACACACGCTGAAGAGCTGCTGCACGGTTAAAGTCATCGCCGGGCTTCACTTCTGTCCAGAGCGCAGAAGGCCAAGAACGAAGCAGCTGGGCACGGGCTTCATGTACTCGGTGCACCGAATTTCAAATGTCCAGCCAAGAGCTTCTTCACAAGCCGATTCAGCTCAGAATGCTCTGACTGCTTCAGAAAGGAAGGAGCAGCCCTTGCACTCCTGGACACTAGCTGGCCACAAGCAGTTTCTTACACCTTCAGCGCTGCAGAGTCCATGCAGCTCGAGCACACCCAGAAGGACACGTCCAGAAAGAAGGCGTTCTTCAAGTACCCCCCTGCTCCAAGCTGCCTTGAAACTGAGCACAACACACTGCGGCTCGGCAGCTTCCTTCTCGCGTAGACGTGCCGTCACCTTTTGCACGCTCGCAGCTCCCTTGCCCACTTGCAGCAGCTGCTAGCAAAGAAAAAGGCCCCAGAAGTAAAAGCCACTGCTGGACTGCACTTTCCCCGTTGCCTCACGTCAAGCCCCAGAAACTGTCCGCTGCACTCTCTATTTCCATTCTCCGCTGCCTCTACCACTGTCATCTCTGCATCTCGAAGCATAAACCCCGGCACAATTCTTTCCAGGGAACGCTGGGAGAGAACTAGGTAGCAGCACAAGTAGCTGCAAGTGGAATTTTCTGCTTTCAACTGCTAATTCGAATCCGAAAACAAGCGAGTGGCAGCCACGCGCTTCCTCTTGCAGCCTGGGCGACGCACACACCAGCTCGCTGCTCTGCCTTCATTCTTACGCTGTTCCTAGCAGGTCGCGCTTTCGTTTTGCTGGAGACGAACCGCCGTCTACTTCTCGCCCAGAGAGCACGGTGCCGGCAGCCGAATGCTGCAGGCTGCTGCTTCTGCCGAAACACGCCTGGGCTATGCAATGTCTCTCTAGCGCTGAAGCAGCACCACATTCTCTTTGCTTTGTAGCCAGCATCTTTACGGAAAGATTCTCGGCTACGTCTGGCACAGAGAGCACTTGTAGTTCAACGGGTTTGCCCAGAGCTTGCCCCCGACGCGTGGCAACTTGTATTTGCACCACATTCCAGTGGCAGTCCTCTTTCCTTTACAGGCTGCACGGCGCCGTCAGATCGCCGTGCTCTCTGCACCTGCCTTCTCGGTTCCACGTGCCAGCGGGCACATCCGAGCCTTGCAGGGAGAGAAGACGCGGATAGTCGTCTCGCAGAAAAGAACGTGGCAGGGCGAAAAGATGTTCTTCCTTTGTTCTCCTCGTCACCCAGAGTGTGGTGCTGTACTGTGAGCCTCGGCCAGCGAAAGGCTAATCCATCCAGCGTTTCTCTCCTGATTCATTTCGCTGAGCGAGAGCAGAGGAAAATCCGTGCAGAGCACACTGTGGATGCGTGCAGTACACACGCTGAAGAGCTGCTGCACGGTTAAAGTCATCGCCGGGCTTCACTTCTGTCCAGAGCGCAGAAGGCCAAGAACGAAGCAGCTGGGCACGGGCTTCATGTACTCGGTGCACCGAATTTCAAATGTCCAGCCAAGAGCTTCTTCACAAGCCGATTCAGCTCAGAATGCTCTGACTGCTTCAGAAAGGAAGGAGCAGCCCTTGCACTCCTGGACACTAGCTGGCCACAAGCAGTTTCTTACACCTTCAGCGCTGCAGAGTCCATGCAGCTCGAGCACACCCAGAAGGACACGTCCAGAAAGAAGGCGTTCTTCAAGTACCCCCCTGCTCCAAGCTGCCTTGAAACTGAGCACAACACACTGCGGCTCGGCAGCTTCCTTCTCGCGTAGACGTGCCGTCACCTTTTGCACGCTCGCAGCTCCCTTGCCCACTTGCAGCAGCTGCTAGCAAAGAAAAAGGCCCCAGAAGTAAAAGCCACTGCTGGACTGCACTTTCCCCGTTGCCTCACGTCAAGCCCCAGAAACTGTCCGCTGCACTCTCTATTTCCATTCTCCGCTGCCTCTACCACTGTCATCTCTGCATCTCGAAGCATAAACCCCGGCACAATTCTTTCCAGGGAACGCTGGGAGAGAACTAGGTAGCAGCACAAGTAGCTGCAAGTGGAATTTTCTGCTTTCAACTGCTAATTCGAATCCGAAAACAAGCGAGTGGCAGCCACGCGCTTCCTCTTGCAGCCTGGGCGACGCACACACCAGCTCGCTGCTCTGCCTTCATTCTTACGCTGTTCCTAGCAGGTCGCGCTTTCGTTTTGCTGGAGACGAACCGCCGTCTACTTCTCGCCCAGAGAGCACGGTGCCGGCAGCCGAATGCTGCAGGCTGCTGCTTCTGCCGAAACACGCCTGGGCTATGCAATGTCTCTCTAGCGCTGAAGCAGCACCACATTCTCTTTGCTTTGTAGCCAGCATCTTTACGGAAAGATTCTCGGCTACGTCTGGCACAGAGAGCACTTGTAGTTCAACGGGTTTGCCCAGAGCTTGCCCCCGACGCGTGGCAACTTGTATTTGCACCACATTCCAGTGGCAGTCCTCTTTCCTTTACAGGCTGCACGGCGCCGTCAGATCGCCGTGCTCTCTGCACCTGCCTTCTCGGTTCCACGTGCCAGCGGGCACATCCGAGCCTTGCAGGGAGAGAAGACGCGGATAGTCGTCTCGCAGAAAAGAACGTGGCAGGGCGAAAAGATGTTCTTCCTTTGTTCTCCTCGTCACCCAGAGTGTGGTGCTGTACTGTGAGCCTCGGCCAGCGAAAGGCTAATCCATCCAGCGTTTCTCTCCTGATTCATTTCGCTGAGCGAGAGCAGAGGAAAATCCGTGCAGAGCACACTGTGGATGCGTGCAGTACACACGCTGAAGAGCTGCTGCACGGTTAAAGTCATCGCCGGGCTTCACTTCTGTCCAGAGCGCAGAAGGCCAAGAACGAAGCAGCTGGGCACGGGCTTCATGTACTCGGTGCACCGAATTTCAAATGTCCAGCCAAGAGCTTCTTCACAAGCCGATTCAGCTCAGAATGCTCTGACTGCTTCAGAAAGGAAGGAGCAGCCCTTGCACTCCTGGACACTAGCTGGCCACAAGCAGTTTCTTACACCTTCAGCGCTGCAGAGTCCATGCAGCTCGAGCACACCCAGAAGGACACGTCCAGAAAGAAGGCGTTCTTCAAGTACCCCCCTGCTCCAAGCTGCCTTGAAACTGAGCACAACACACTGCGGCTCGGCAGCTTCCTTCTCGCGTAGACGTGCCGTCACCTTTTGCACGCTCGCAGCTCCCTTGCCCACTTGCAGCAGCTGCTAGCAAAGAAAAAGGCCCCAGAAGTAAAAGCCACTGCTGGACTGCACTTTCCCCGTTGCCTCACGTCAAGCCCCAGAAACTGTCCGCTGCACTCTCTATTTCCATTCTCCGCTGCCTCTACCACTGTCATCTCTGCATCTCGAAGCATAAACCCCGGCACAATTCTTTCCAGGGAACGCTGGGAGAGAACTAGGTAGCAGCACAAGTAGCTGCAAGTGGAATTTTCTGCTTTCAACTGCTAATTCGAATCCGAAAACAAGCGAGTGGCAGCCACGCGCTTCCTCTTGCAGCCTGGGCGACGCACACACCAGCTCGCTGCTCTGCCTTCATTCTTACGCTGTTCCTAGCAGGTCGCGCTTTCGTTTTGCTGGAGACGAACCGCCGTCTACTTCTCGCCCAGAGAGCACGGTGCCGGCAGCCGAATGCTGCAGGCTGCTGCTTCTGCCGAAACACGCCTGGGCTATGCAATGTCTCTCTAGCGCTGAAGCAGCACCACATTCTCTTTGCTTTGTAGCCAGCATCTTTACGGAAAGATTCTCGGCTACGTCTGGCACAGAGAGCACTTGTAGTTCAACGGGTTTGCCCAGAGCTTGCCCCCGACGCGTGGCAACTTGTATTTGCACCACATTCCAGTGGCAGTCCTCTTTCCTTTACAGGCTGCACGGCGCCGTCAGATCGCCGTGCTCTCTGCACCTGCCTTCTCGGTTCCACGTGCCAGCGGGCACATCCGAGCCTTGCAGGGAGAGAAGACGCGGATAGTCGTCTCGCAGAAAAGAACGTGGCAGGGCGAAAAGATGTTCTTCCTTTGTTCTCCTCGTCACCCAGAGTGTGGTGCTGTACTGTGAGCCTCGGCCAGCGAAAGGCTAATCCATCCAGCGTTTCTCTCCTGATTCATTTCGCTGAGCGAGAGCAGAGGAAAATCCGTGCAGAGCACACTGTGGATGCGTGCAGTACACACGCTGAAGAGCTGCTGCACGGTTAAAGTCATCGCCGGGCTTCACTTCTGTCCAGAGCGCAGAAGGCCAAGAACGAAGCAGCTGGGCACGGGCTTCATGTACTCGGTGCACCGAAT